>NC_050456.1:31050347-31356776 GCF_903995425.1 Onychomys torridus | reverse complement strand
AAATGTTAGAGACATTATTTCTTCCTTTAGACTTGTATTTATACTCAACCTCTTATACAAGATCTGCCTTAATGTGATGTTCATTCCTGAAGACATCACCTCATACTTCTTTGCAATATAATTAATGCATATATATTAACATTTTCTATTTTTATACTTTTTATCTAATGTAGAGTCAGATAGTCAAATAAAGCAGTGAGTTAAATGATTTATACAATATTATTAGCACTAAATAATTGATGATAGCATTATAACCCACACATTAATGCATATAGATGTATAAAGTTCATATTTAGATCACTTAAAATATTTTCATATATATTCCTTATATATACTTAAATAATTATGAAGTCTGCAATGTGTCATCAGTAAACAAAGTGTAATGCTTCCAGAGCAAATCTTATCATTTAAATTTCAAAAGGCACATAGCAATTTATCATGTGAAGTCATTTTTCAATTGGTCCTCTGATAGCTATATTGTCTTCAATGTTGAAAACAATGTGCAAGGAAACTTTTCAACTGCCAATTGAATGATTTAATGTCCACTCAAATTAAATGTAGACAATATTTTGAATAGCCATTGTTTTTATTTTACCATTCCAATGGTGTTTCAAGTAAGAAAAGGTGATAATTAGAACGTGTGTGTGTGTGTGTGTGTGTGTGTGTGTGTGTGTGTGTGTGTCTTTGTGGGATCCTAACTCTTATGAATTATTATGAAACAGGCTTGTTTCATATTTGGAGAAAGTAGCAGTTTGTCAATAATTTGCAATGTGTTACTAACCAATCATGATTCTTAACTGTTTCCTTTTCTTTGGACCAGCTGTCTGTAATCTTCAGTATGTTTGGAGGATGGCCAGGAATTTGGTTTCTGCACATTATTAATCATGTTAATGTTACACAGGAATCAAAGTGTTGAACTTCCCAACAACTAATGATAAAACAATATTTTTCAGACACATGGAAAATACAAACTAATGTTTATATATTAAATAAGCAGTTGTATCTAAATTAAAACTTCCTTATCATTAAACTTGTATTTAATTATTTCAAAGGGAAACAGTTCACTATAGTTGACTTAAATAAACTGAAATGTATCTGAGAAACTAAAGAAACAAATCAGTGTAAAATTAAAAATAAAACACTCAATGACTGAAAGATTTGTTGCTTGGAGTATCACTTGCAGCTGTATGCTTTCACTGCAATTACTCTGATCAAATCGTTATGCCTTGGGAACTGGACTTCAGCTTTTTTCTAACAGTGTGACCAGTATATAATTTCACATAGTCCATGAGAATAAGAAGAAAAATTTTGGAGAAGTTATTAGTTGTTACTGATTAGCATTCCTGAGCACCTTTATCAATTCCAGCTAACCTAGAGACTGACTACAGAAGTGCAAAAGGAACATCTTAGATCAGAATATCCCAGCTAAACAATTCAGATTTCAGACATTGTAAATTCATCAATAAGAAAGATGAATAAAGTTTTATTTTTCCAGCAAAGGGTTCATAGTGGATTTCAATTCATAGTGGATACAAAAAGATTTTAGCTGCTTTTTACCAATATTTAAATGATCTCTGTACAGAAGACACAAGTCAAAACATACTAGATCTTCGTTGAGTCACAGAATCATTTTAACATTTTTTGTTTGAATTCATAAATTAATTTAAATTAATAAAAAAGATATAATAATATTAAAGAATAAAAGCTATTTAAAATGTATAGCAAAATATGACAAGTCAACTATGAGATAAAATTGACAGAAAAGTTCAGACACCAAGATGGGTAAAAAATAAATTCTGAGACAGTTTTGCCAGGATTTTTGTCAAACATCTTTATTCCTTGAAACAGAAATCCTATGTATGAAACATATTTATGTTTCAAAACACAAAAACCACCGGAAATGTATGATATTGTTTTTGCTGATGAACATTCTGAGTGATGAATGAGATGCAACAAAATATTTCAGTATTTTACAAATGCACTGAATATGGAAACTGGTATCCTAGACAATGATACAATTATTTAACTGGTGTTTTCACAGGAAGTCTGTAACTTCAAGATTATATTGCTTTAAAATGTAGTTAGTTCCATTAAGGAAGAGCAAAACAGAAAACAAAATAAATGGGAAAGGAATAGAATTTTAGGAGTATATTCAGAAAATATTATTAAATATTTACACATCAGAATACCAAAAATATTGTGCAAATCAGAAAAAATTAAAATGTGAATTATATATAATTAATATGTACAAAGTTGTAATATTTTGATACATTTAAATGAAGCTTTACAAGTCAATTTATAAATCCTAAAGTACTAATAAGTAATATTAGAGAAAATGTGAACTATTAAAGCCCATCTTAACCATTTTCAGATACATAATTAAAAAGTTGAACTGTCATAATCATAATTAGAAGTACAGACAAGATGGATGATAATTAATTTTCCTACTCTTATAAATAGCACAGTATTTGTCATGTTTATTGAGTACTTAATGATTATTAGTGAATATACAATTTAAACAAAACCAATGTTATAAATACTCTTTAGGGAAATCATTTTTATTTATATTATATTAATAGTTTAATTGAAGATGTTTAAACTTCTGAAATAAGAAGTCCTGATTTTACTTATTTGATTATTTTTTGAGCTGAGGACTGAAAACAGGGCATTGTGCTTGCTAGGCAAGGGCTCTACCACTGAGCTAAATCCCCAAGCCTTGTTTATTTGATTTTAATGGACATCACTATGTAATTTTTTGTTAAGTAAAAAAAAAATGAGAGAGATTGAAGTTTAAATAATAAAGTCTTATGCTTTACACAATTAGATGTATATGAAATTTGATATTAAAGTAGTTAAAAATGCTAATTAGTTTTGGGATTTTTTTCTTTTCTGACATAAAGAAACCACTTGTGTTATCTTCATCATAGTTTCAATGTGAATAATTTTTCTGTAAATGTGAACAATTTATATGCAAATGTGAAGTTTGCATGGAGAATCACAGATATTCTCACCACCATGTACTGAAAAATATGTGGAAGTAGTAGACCCTTCCTGTAATGAAATATCACAGACTTTAGGGCAAATGGTCAAATTCACTGGCAATTTCTCTGGGTTTTATGATGATAAAAACTTAAAACTAGAAGAATAGTGTAAAGCATTGAAATGTGTGTACAGGCTTCCTATGCAAATCATATTTGCAATTTTCATCATTTGGAGAAAATGAAGGCATTAGAGCTTGAGTCTCAACACTACATAAGTGAAAATAAAAATGTCAAACAACCAAGAAAGTGTCAGAAGCCACTTCCATGGCCAAAGAAGGACCAGAGAGGACAGGGAAGTCTCTCTTTCTCTCTCTCTCTCTCTCTCTCTCTCTCTCTCTCTCTCTCTCTCTCTCTCTCTCATTATTTTGTTAGAGTGTTTTGCTATGAAGTCCAAGGTGGTCTAGCACTCTCTCCCCTGACATGCAGTATATATGCAATCATCATTACTCCAACAACAAAGTGACTGCAATTACATGCATGAGCCCCCATGCCTGTCCTCTGCCTTTGTCTTGGTTAGCCACGGTTTCTACGTTCATATTTGCATATTGTCTTTGTGTATTTATACACTTTCATTTTTCTAGTTTTAATAGTGACATTTACTACTTTAATATTTATTAGAAACACAGAGTAAAGAGACGTGCAATATCCCATGGTTATTTCTTTAAAAGAATTAAACTTATTCCATCATCTATAAACATTTCAACTCAACTTAACCAGTTATAGAAGGATGGATGCCTTGTTTCACACTGTAACATCAGAAATTAATGATGTTTGTCATAATAAATTAGGAATGATTTATGCATCTCATTAAACTAGCTATGACATCATATTTGTTATGCAAAGACTAATTCATTGTAAACAAATTGACTATAAAATTAGTCTCTATAAATAACATTTTTTTTTGAGTTTTAAGTATTTCTGTTCTAATATTAATCAGAAAACTAAACCATGGCATGTGATAAAATATCAAACAAACAGCTGTTTAAGTACAGTTGCCACAATGAAAAAATTTCAAGGAACTTTAAAAAGCTGCTTAAAATATTAAAATGCTAACCCAAAAAATATTTTATTAAAACAGTGGCACAAATCTTTCTTCAATGTTTTTTTTTCTTTACTTGTATGTATAACACAATTCTTTCTATAGTCACTCTTGAACAAGGCAGATGTCATTCACAATGATATTTTAGCTGTATGTAGAATCATACATGTACTATATTTGATTTAGAAATTGAATTTTTACCTTAGCCTATTTTAAATGAATGTGTTATTTCATCATCCTCTGAATTTCATTTGATGACATAAATCACCTTAGCCAAAGGAATTATAAGAGATATGGTACATGAGCACATCCAAATAGAAGTGTCTCTTATGCCTATATTAATTGCTTTTGAATTGTGCTCAGGTTATCAGATGTGTGACCATATATTTGAGATAGGGCATGCTCTTTTGGCTTTGTCTTGGAATGTTAAGAGGCAGAAACATTTTAAAAAGCAGTTCACAGACTAGAATTGAGTCTAACTGTTCCCTGCACAACCTTGTAGAGTCAAGCAGAATTATTTGCCTATATAATGATGCCACTCATTTCCCAGGTTCTTGTTTATGTAACTACAGGAAAATAAAGTATTTAAAAATCACTTTTATACTTGCTTGTCAATAGGGAAAATAGTATGAATGTTAAAAGTACTATAAAAATAAACTACGTATCAATAAAATGAGGTAAGTTTGGCTAACTAATAGAGTGGACATCTTCCACCTTTATCTTTCATCTTTGTTCTTCAGGGTGTGAGATTTCATGGAATAATTTATTTTCCTGATTCTGTGACCAACATGTGACACTGGTTACAATTCTTCATTCATTCATCTAATTACTCAATCACATTTATTCTTCATTCATTCATCTATTTATTCAATTGTACAATAGAAGATTTTTGTGAAACATGCATCTACCCAGAACAGTTAAGAACTTTCCAATCAATTTGAATTGTTGTGATTTTCATGCCAAATGTGTTACTATTTATGAACATTAAATATAATTTTAGATTATAATTTTAGAATTATAGTAAGGAAGGAAGCAATGGTTTCATAGTTTACTACACATATGATTTAATTGGAAATAACATGACAAAAATAAAAACATACTCAGTACTTCATCTGAGACATTTATTTAGGAATATGATATACTATAGAAATTTCACCACTCAACTATGCATGATGGTACATGCCTCTAATCCCAACATACAGGAGTTAGAGATAGAAATATTTCAATTCAAGACCACTGTGAGTACCAGGAAAACTGCACTACCACAGTAAAAAGGATATCTCAAAAGAAAAGAAAACACTGAGCAAAATGACAACAAAAAGCAAATTTATCAAACAGTTATCTTTAGGTGACATCAGTTCAAATACATAATATACACTATTATATAAACACACAAATGTATGTTTATATGCATGTATTTAATTCCACACATATATTGCAACATATCCAGGGAGAACATTACAAACTGTATGTGAAAAAAAAGCAAAACCTTCTGAGGAGTTATAGTTACAGAATCAATAATATCCACTAATAAAAAGAAAAATATATGAAAGTCAGGCATTTGGTTTAAATGTCTAATTTAATTATATGTGGCAACAGAATTTTAAGGAAAACTTTAGTCTCTCTTCACTGAAACATTTATTTTTCTACCCATTTAAGTTACTTATAGTAAATTATGACTTGAATATACAAAAAGTAAAATTCCAGAAATAATCTTCCATAAATTCAAACATATTTTATGGTATATTAAAGTTATTCACATTTAGGTATTTTATTAGCATATTTCTGTGCCTAATTATTCAATGAACCTTTACTGTATGTGTATACACATAGTAACAATACCCTACTTTATATAGGATTCAGAACTGTGTGAAGTTTAAGGCATCCACCAGTTGTCTGGATAATAACATTGTCCTTGAAAAAGGACAGGAGAACCAATGCACCAAATTGAGTGTGTTAGAAGTCACATAATTTATTAGATATACTAGAGTTTAATTTTGTAAATATAATAGTTTATCACTGAAAGTACTTAACAGTATTTATCACCTGGAGCATTGTAAAGAAGCCAATTATTCATGTAGAGGGCTTAGTGTATTATGTATAACTTGCCCATTGCAATGCCTGTTTATAAAATGGACTAGGTGCTCAGATTGGAAATTTATTCACCCACAGAAAATGAGGGTTCCTAAGTGGTGTTGATACTAATAGAAAAATTCTCCAGGGCAGGGACCAGAGCATATAAAGTAATTTATATCTCTGGCTACTAAAGAATGTTATAAAATCTGTGAGTTCCTCCCTGGACCAATCTAAAGAAAAAGTATACGGTAGGTAAATATTTAAGTTTAAAATCTAAAACACTACCTTATTCTCTTTAATATATATGTGTATATGATTAAGACTCCCAAGAAACTTTACTTTGGTTTATTAGAAAATTCACACTCTGGCAGTGTGGCAGAGCCCCCCCCCACACACACACACACACTTTAATTAGTGCTGGTTTATTCACACTCTGGCAGTCTGAACACCTCTCTTTGAACAACAACAACAAAAAAGGAAATGTCTCCATGTTTAAGCCATCATTTCTCTGTGGTGTTTTTGTTTGTTTGTTTGTTTGTTTGTTTTTTTCTGGAAAACTTGGTAATAACTTCAGCCAGTTTTTGAACAGCATCACTACCAGTTCCAAATCTGGCATGGAGTGCTATAGACTGAGAAAGGCCATCCTTAGTCTTAGAACAGGATCACTTTCACAATGCGCTCACTGAGACTGATGCACTGATTTTCTAGAGAAATACTCATAGAACTACACCCAGCCAATTATGTTTGAATAAAAACTTATCTATTTCTTTTTCAGTTTTCTTCAGGAAGTTTCAAGCATTCAAGTATTTGGCTTTTACAGTAGAACAATTACTGGGTCATCTAGAACTGGCCACTTTTTTTAACCTCTTATACTCAGGCATTTTGAATGGTGTGCATCCCAAACTTACCACAGTATTAATACTTTGCTCTGCTCTTACCACTTAATGTTTCTTGAGAGTTCTGTTTTTATCAATATGAAGTCAGAGTGATCTAAGCATGTCCTGTAAGTTTTCTTGCAAATATTTAAAGGTTACTTATGTCAGATGAAATATAATTTATGAAGAAAATAAAAAAAATTGAAAAGTAAAAATAAATTGCTGCATCTTGTTAATGTGTTAAAATATTATGTGTAATAATACTGCTGAAAATCACATGACATCACACACTAAGTCCAAGTCAATAACAAAAAGAATAACTAACGTTCATGAGATCTAGACATTGAAATTGTTTATTTTGGTTTTGTCTTTCTGGTAAGTATTTATATTATGATATATTTTGGTACAGAGATTATCAGAGACTGAGAGCAAGAGTAGGCATGACTTTAGTATTTTAATAAGAGGTTTTTTATAAAAATTTACTTTGGGATTATATTATGAAAAACCACTCAGGAACTAAGATATGAGAAACTAAAATTTCAGTTAGTACACCTAATATATGATCATACTCAGCAACAGAGTACCCTCTAATTATGCCTCACTTTTGCCTGATTATTTGGAATCTGACATTCTTGTGACACCACCCAGCTTCATAAAAGAGAATTGCATATGATTAGTCATAAAAAAATTACAATATCAACGTCTGGTTAATGCTGAATGTGACTCTCTTCTGAATAACTGGAAAAAAAAAGTTGATCAAAAATGAAAACATTTTAAGTTGGGATTCATTATTTCAACAGATGTTACCCCATTAGTTAAAGAGTTCTGAAAGAGAGAAGAAAAGAAAAGAGAAAAAACATATGGTATGTGGATGACATATAAGCATTTTTTCAAAAATGGTATATTTTTTTTTAATTTAGGAAATAACTTACTATAACTCACATATACACTTGAAAACCAAGCAATATAATTTTGACGTTTATACTCTAAATTATAGAGAAGAAGAAAACAAATGGAAATTATTGGAAAATATTATTGTTGAAATTTATTAAGATTATACCTAAAGATGACATTTAAAGTCAAAGTTTTCTTTGGTCATTACTTTTAACTATGATCAATTTATTCTCAATTAGCAAAAGTTTCATAGCAAAATTCCATGGGTTATGGCCACTGCCTCTTCTTAAAAATATTTCTATTTAACTACTAGCAAAACTTTTCTTAAATTACTGTTAAAGTGTTTTGTTTAATTTTATAATTAACTCCACTCCCTTAGGCATAGCCAGGGCTGGTTTCTTTCTTTTTTTTTTAAGATTTATTTATTTATTATGTATACAGTGTTCTGCCTGCATGTTGCCTTCAGGCCAGAAGAAGGGGCCGGATCTCATTACAGATGGTTGTGAGCCACCATGTGGTTGCTGGGAATTGAACTCAGGGCCTCTGAAAAGAACATCCAATGCTCTTAACCTCTAAGCCATCTCTCCAGCCCGCAGAGCTCGTTTCTTATGTTAGTGAAATCAGAGCAGCAAGTGCTAACGAGCTGCTCTTCCGTTTCTTTCCTTATAGCACAATATTTTCCAGTTAAAAGATGGAGACACTGATGGATTGATTCTGACACTCATTCTTCTTTCTGTATTGAAGAAATTACTCCTCTGGAATTCAGTGTTTAACACTGAGAGGAACAATTGAAAAGGTAGTTAACTTCATTTAGTTGTTCATCTTCTTATATTATGAAGTTCTCTGTATTTCCAGTCCAAGTTGTTTGATTTCTACAAATCTAAGAATAAAATGTTCATGTTCCAACGAATCTGCACCTTAATTTCAAGCTTCTGTAAAAACCTCTTAACCAAGAGGTGGGACTCTTCCAAAATGCCTTCAGTAGTAGCCCAAGGCAGATCACCTAGGAAGGATACCACTACTCTTGATGCATTGCAGCACATTCTTGCACAACCAGCTGCATGATGTTCATTTTCTCCACATAGCCTAGGGAACAGCTGAACATTTCCCACTGTTTCCTTCCCAGTTCTAAAAACTACAGATCTCTCTTCTGCTTTACTCTAAGTTCCCCTCAAGTAATTAGTAATAATAATAATAATAATAATAATAATAATAATAATTAATAATCACTGAACACATAGTGAGATGTATAGAGATCTTCCCCTTACAGTAGTAGACATGGGAATCTGAGGGTCAAAGGCTCATAAGGTTTTCCAGCAAAAGCAAAAAAAAATATTTTTACTCTGGTTGGTGAAGAAGAATACTACTTTTCTCCTAAACAAATGGGAGAGGTAAAAAATACATCACTAACACTGCTTCCTTATTTATTACAAACTGATATTTTTTCTTCCTTTTCTCCCCCTTAAAATTTTTATGTACAGATTATTGGAATAAGAGATTGATGAGAAAGGAAGTTCACTTGAGCATGTACATTGCCATGATAAGGAAGCCCTAGAAAATATGTTCCACCTCTAATTATTAAGTGATTTAAAAAAAATGAACATGTAGTACTTGCACTTCATGACTGACTTTATTTTATTAATATCTTGATTTGATATTTATTAACCCCTTCTGGAGTATAATAATTGGATTGACTCTCTGCAATCAAACCCAGACATTAAACAACATAATCTCTAAGTAAACCAAGAGTTCCTTGGAAACCTGATAGAACCTACCCAACACTGATGCTATCTCTATGGTCACCATTTTAGGTCATATTTATTGAGACATACGGTATAGATCTTGTCACCTTCCAACAATATCTTCCTGTTGTTATGCTATTATGTTGGCCACTCTATTTGTTTACTCTACATCCTGAGTGCAGTTTTCTGTCCATCCACCTTCTGTTCCCTGTCCCTCTCTGCCCCTCCCCCATCCACTACCGCTCTGTTTCTGTCCAAAATGGGCATGCCTCCCCTGGGTGTCAACAAAATATGGACTATCAAGTTGAGGTAGGACTAAACTCCTCCCTTTTTACTGAGAATGTGTAAGGAATCTTAGTATGAAGAGTAGGTTCCCAAAAGCCAGCCCTAACAATTGGGACAGGCCTCCATTCCACTTCTAGGAATCCCACAAATAGACCAAGCTATATAACTGCCACACAAAGGTAGAGGGCCTAGGTCATTAAGCAGGCTTTCTAGATGTCAGTCCAGAGTCTTTTAGCTTCTATGAACCCAGGTTAGTTGTTTTTTTTGGTTCCCTTGTGATGACCTTAACACCCCTGGCTAGTTCAATACTTCCTGCCTCTTTCCAAGCTTCCAGGAACTTGGCCCAGTCCTTGGCTTTGTCTCTGTATCTTCTTCCATCTGTTACTGGATAAAGGCTCTATGATGACAACTAGGGTAGTCACCAATCTGATTACAGGAGAAGGCCAAGTCAGACACCCTCTCCACTATTGCTAGGAATCTTAACTGGGGACATCCTTGTGAATTCTTGGAAATTTCCCTGGTACCAGGCTTCTCCCTGACCTGAAATCCACCCCTGCATCAATATATCTCTTTCATTACTCTCCCACTCTGTCTGCCCCCAACCTGCCCAACCTGATCCCTCCTGTTCCCATCCCCTACTCTCACCCTCAGTTTACCCAGGAGACATCTTCTATTTCCCCTTCCCAGGGAAATCTATGTGTACTTCTTCGGATCCTCCTTGTTATCTAGCATCTCTGGGGCTGTAGGTAGCATGGATACCATTTACTTTACAGGTAATATGCACTTTAGCTATACAAGTCTTGGGCATATACCCAAAAGATGCTCAATCATAACAACAGGACACTTGCTCAATCAAATATGTTCATAGGAGCTTTACTCATAATAGCAAGAACCTAGAAGAAACCTAGATGTCCTCATCCAAAGAATGGATAAAGAAAATGTGGGGCATTTACAAAATGGAATACTACTCAACTGTTAAAAAAATGACATCATGCAATTTGCAGACAAATGGATGAAACTAGATGAAAAAAAAAAAATGTCCTGAGTGAGATAATCCAGACTCTGTTACTTTTCTTAAACCTATTGTAATATACTTACATGTTCTACCAAATGTCATTCTTGGTACTGAAATTCAAGTAGTCTGCAGTATCTGTAGAGATTGTCTCCAAGACTCTGAACCCCAAATCCACCTGTTCTGTTTCTTTGCATAAGGGGATGCATTTTGCATATATTCTATATTATGCTACAGTATACTGAATTATCACTGGTTAAATATAATGCTTAATAAAATGTAAATATACATTGTTATCCTTTGGGATTTTGAACTGATTTTTATTGTTTTCCTAAAGTCCTGTGGTATACATGATACAAAACCTGCAGATGCAAAGGCAGGTGGAACTCTGTGAGTTCAAGGCCAGCCCCTGGTCTCCAAAGCAAGTTCCAGGAAAGGCACAAAGTTACACAGAGAAACCATGTCTCAAGAAACCAAAAATAAATAAATAAGTAAAACCTGCAGATGCCCAAGCTCTGTGTAGGAAAGACTGGCTCCAGTAGCTATGGTTTCAATTTTGAATAAGTATAATTTAAGTAAATTTCGTCATTTCCCCAGATGATCTGTATCATATTATTATTCAATGAATGAAAACAGGCATTTTCAAACATAATGAAGTGGGTTTTTTAGAATAGCAACATAAAACAGTGTCATTTAAACTCACTGCAAGTTTGAAGTAAATGGTTACCAATGGGATCTCTTTGTGTATTAATAAGTGTGTATGTTAGAAAATACTATTCACAGATTGCATACATTGTCTTCCATTTATCTCCGTTTTAGAGGCACATAATATTGAAGACAAATAATGATACACATTAATCTGTAGAAACTCTCATATCACTAACAAAATTTAAATAGTTGAAATAGTGTAAGAAAACATTTCTATTTTTAACAATCTTTGAAAATTATCATTGTAATTATATTGCATGTATGGTGTGGACTTACAAGTGTGTGTGCATATGTGTGTGTATATTTGTGTATGTGTGTATTTGTGTGCACATGTGTGTGTACAATTGTGTGCATGTGCATAAGAATGTTATGGGCATGTGAACCACAGCACATTTTGGAGGTCAGAGGACAGATTTATGGAGTCGGTTATCTCCTTGCTCCATTCTATGAGTGAGTTCTAGGGATTGATCTTGAGTGGCCAGGTTTGAGCAATGGGAACTTTATCAGTTTAGCCATCTTGGAAATAAAATAATTCTGTTTTATCTAATATATTAACACAATTATATATTTTCCTTATCTCAACTTACAAAAATAATCTTGAAATCACTCGTTATAAGCAAATTAAAATTATATACTATAAGAAATAGGAGGGTTATCATATTTGTAAAGTTCTATTTTGAAAAATTAAGAAACTGCATAATATTAGTAGTCTTGAATACTTACATTTTCAGTTTTTATTGATTACATGATTTAATGACAAATAGAAATAAGATATGTAGTCAGATCCAAGCAAGCATATTACTTTTATAGGATTGATTTTCAAATATAAAAGGATAATAAATGAATCATCATTCTAAATAATTTACTGAAAGTTAATTATCACAGCATGTGGCATTACACTTTATAGAAATGAGAAATTCTATTCTATACATTGAACAGGCATAACTACCCACATTATTAAAACTTATTTCAAAGTTTATGTTTCATCAGAAAAAAATTCAATTAAAATAACTTTAAGATATCTATGACTGCTTCACAAATCTTATACCAATAAATTTTAACTAATTGTGGAAGAATTTAGCAACGGCTAATTTGGAGGATGTTGAACATAGACAGTTTAGTTTCAAACTAATCAATTACACTAATTGAGTCTTTCAACAGGTAACAAGTTAAAATATACTTAAACCTATTTTAGCTTTCTAATGTACTAGAAAGAACAGACTTGAGAAGATCGCATAAGTTTCCGAAATTCAAAGCAGAGCTTTTAACATTATTTACTTCCACTGAACTTATTTAATGCATGACATATTTTTGTGGTCTTACTGTGTTAAATTGAGGTTATAATAAACTTCATTTTCTAAAAGTTATCCCTGAGATAAAAATGTCATGAACTCTGTAACTTATTTTGGATAGTAAATACCATTTAAAAATAATACTGTCATTCAACATAATCTTTTAAAATATCCCATCTGCAAGGCATCTTTAGGAGAACAACATGTAAGAGTAGGAGCAATAGGGCTCATTTAACTAGGTCAGCTATAGTCCATGCATTCAGCAACACGTCTTAATGAAAGCAAGCTAAATGTACAAAACAGAAAGCAAATCATGCAAACTAAATGCAAAATTGGAATATGAAGCCTACATTATTAAAAAAATAACAATGAAAACAATATTTGCCAGAAGGCAGTACTGGTCCCTCACTTCTGTACAGAAAACATAATGCTATAAATGCTGTGTCTGAGGCGAATGATAAGGCCAGGGTGTGCTTGAGGGTGCTGTCACTACTGTGCACTGTGGATCTCTAGAAGAGGAAACTCAGAGAGATCTGAGTCTGAAAGAGTGGCAGAAAAAAAAAGATATGGGGGAGAAAGGGTGACTTTCTAAGAGAAATGAATAGAATCCATTGATACATAAAGATGAGAAATAGTCTTCTAAAGAAATAAAATATATTTTCTTAAAAACAAAAAATTGAATTAGCCTAAGTATATCATTTGTGGAGCCTAGATCAAGATTACAAAAGAAGATTCACTTAATAGCTAGGAAAATAGAATCTTCACTAGCAAAGCATACAAAGTCAATCCGTTCCTCACACGCCATACAAAAAAATCACTCACAGGTTATAAAATATCTTGATGTAAGAGATTAAAACCATTATAATAAAACACAACAAAACAATACAAAATCTAGGCATTAGCAGCCCCTCCCTGAATCAGATTCAAATTCTTCAGAAATAATAATAATAAAAAAGAATTGGCAAAATGGGCATATTTAATATGCAGCAAAGGGAGGTCAGAGTAGAGTCCAGAGTGAGCCCAAAAGAATCCCAGAAACTGTCAACTCTGTATATATCAAACATTAATATTTGAATTAACATGCTGAGTACACCAGGAACTCAAAAACTTAAACACAAATAACCAAATTAATACACCAGAAAGAAAAGTGAGCAGATATTTGTTAAATGATATAAAAAGACAGAGAATAGATAAGCAATTTCAATATAATGAGCCAACAAGGAAATGCAAAACATAATTATATTGAATTCCCATTTCCCCTCAATCAGAATGTGTATACTCCTGGTGTGCCTATAAATTAGTGCTTCCACTACTGACATATTATGAAGGCATATTAAAACCAGATGATCTAGCTGTATTACTTCTGGACAAATACCCAAAGACATCAAAGGAACATAAAACAGTGATATCTGAACACCCGTGTTTCTTGTAACAGTATTCACAATGACTGGAAATCATCAAGTAAAGCAAAGTAAATGAGATTAATAAAGATAAAAATGTCTCATATTTTCTCCTATATATGGAATATTAAAAGGGACATGAAATAATAAGTAGGAATACTAATAGAGAATATTCAGGAGATGCGTGGAAAGGGTTAGGAATAAGTGTAGATATCTGAGCAATTAGACTAATAAATATGATCAAATGTGTATTTAAAAAATCAGTGAAAATCACTATTTTGTACAATTATATAGATAAAAACCTACATTTACATATCATCAGCCAAATATGTTAAAGTTAACAAAGTATGCAATATTATTTTTACTCTAATATACCTAGTATTACACTTAAGTTTGTTATAATGGATAATGACTTATTTACTGGTTGTTACTCTTTTTTTATTTTTTTGAACCCTCAAACACAAATGTGAATATGAAATAGATCTTTGTGGTCCATAAAGACAAAGGATCCTTAGTCACTGCTTAAATGTAAGTATTCCTGACTCTGGAATTTGTGAGAATAAGCATGAAGAACTGAATAGGATTTGAAAGGGAATCAGGACTGTGGAGTTCATAGAGTAGATGGTGGTATCTAAGCTTTGGGTAGGTGTCTTTGTTTGGTCTTGTGAAATCAACAGTCTCGAGTCATGTGATGTTAGAGGAAAGCAATAACAGTACAGAGCTAGATACCAGGATGTACTGGAAAGAAAACTGAAATGATACCAGATAGAGAAAAAGGTAGATGAGAACTAAGTATTAAATAATTTCAGTTCAGTGTTTCTCAAAGGGAGAAGGGAAGTGACATGATTATCCAAACAACCAAGGAAACACAAAGCATTGAGCTGCAAAAAAGATAAAAATGTACAGAACATTCCCTAGTGAATTTGTTCTCCTAGAGCGTATCTCACAACTGAAACCTTGTCTACTTAGGAATATGAGACTGAAAGATGTCAGCTGAGACTCTATGTAGATGAAGTTAAACATTTTATAAAAGAAATGTGTTTGTAGGCTAGAAATTATAAGGAAGAAAATGTAACATTCTGGCAATAACATAATTTACTTGAATTTGAGAATGGGCATTCAAATGTGGGCAGAAATTCTGGAAAACTGGAGTTTGGGATTTTAATATAGAGTAAGTTTCTATGTGTAATGTAATTTATAGGTACCTTTTATTCTATTGGTTTTATCACATAGCCACCACCTTTCTTTTCTCCACATACAGTTATTTTAAATTAAATATAACTGAGTTAAATGTAGCTAATTATTTTCTGTAATAAGTGATATGTTTGAAATGTTGAAATAACATTTTTGTTAGTGATGGTTGAAATAAGAAACACTTCTTATGGGCTTGTGTTTCTGATCACTTCTTAGCCATTCAGTGGTTGTGTTTTTCTAGGTTATGGAGCCTTTAGGAAGCATAGAATTTGTGAAGGAAGTATATCACTGGGGGTATGATCTGAAGGTTTATAGTCCTCCCTCATCTTCTGCCTACTCTCCTGGATTACTGCATGGATAAAGATGTGATCAGCCAGCTTCTTGCTCCTGTGAGCCAGTGAGCATCCCAAGCCTTCTCTGTCATTATGGATTCATAAGCCAAAATAAGTATGTATATAAACTTGCTTTGGCCATGCTATTTCACCACATCAACTAAAATAAAATAATTAATATACTGTTTTAATTACCAGTTAGTAATTATTATTAAAATAGATTTAAAGTTAATCTAAGGACAACAGATGTGTTAAATAACTAGATATTTCAAAGTTCATTTGGTTAACTCTAAATTCTAATAATACACTGTTTTGAGGTATATCCCTGAGAGATTATATTGAATTGTTTAAAAATAAACCATGAACTTTGAACATAAAGACACCTATTTAATATCTTTCTTTGTGTCTGTATAGTTGTGAATTGTATAGTAAGTGAAAACAGCAAAAGAATATGTCTTAATAAGAAAGAAGAGATGTAAACAGTGCAAATAATTGTCTTTTGAGGACATGAACACAGGATTAAAACTCTGAATGGTTAATAACTAGAATTGTTGCTGCATGTGGGAGCTCCATTCTTCAGAGTTTGAGGCAGGATGATTGGCAATTTGCTGGCCTGCCTGTAGTTGATATCATGTTGTAGTCTAGTAATCATAGTTGTGTAGTAAAACCTATCAAATACCCATATGAGAACCAGAGGGTGATGGACTCATCACAGAGTAGAACAAGAAAGGTGGGCTTTAACAAAGTGACAATTAGTGAAAAATTCAGTCTAGAAATATGAAAACTGAATTTAGATGTGTTTGATTATCATTAAACCATTAAGTCTATCCATACAAAACTATTAAGATCTCAAGTTTATAAATAAAATCAATGATTTTTCAATAATATAACATTAATTATATTGTTCCTTTTTTGCTTTTTATTACATTTTTTTTTCATTTTACATGTCATCCCCAGTTCTCCCTCCATCCCCTTCTCCTGCTCCCTCCCTCACCTACCCCTTACCCCCAACTCCCCTTGACTCCTTAGAGAGGGTAAGGCCTCCCTTGGAAACTTAACAAAGTCTGACATACCAAGTTGAAGTGGGACCACGCCCTGCACCCCTGCATCAAGCCTGAGCAAGGTGTCCTTCCATAGGAAATGGGCCCCAGAAAGCCAGTTCAATTCATCCAGGTTAAGTCTTGGTCCCAGTGCCCACTGACCTACAAATAGATATATCCACCCAACTGTCACAGTCAGAGGGCCTAGTTCAGTCCCATTCAGGTTCCTCTGCTGTCAGTTCAGAGTCCATGAGCTTCCACTAGCTGTGGTCAGAGGGTCAGCTTTCCCTGTGATTTTCCCCATCCTGATCTTCACCTCTCCCGCTTACCCACACCTTGCTCATTAAAATCCCTCCTCCCTCTCTTCAACTGAACTCCAGGAGCTCAGCCCAGTGCTTGCCTGTGCATCTTTACTATGCTGGAGAGATGGCTCAGCCCTCAAAGGCTAGGCTCACAACCAATTATATTATTCTAAATCAAGTCTTTGATGGGTCTTCTAGATGATTTGCTCCATACCAAACTATTGTTATCATTTTGTAGAAATAGTAATGGTGCCTTGCAGAAAGAATTTAAAGAAAGGCTGAACTGCACCAACTCATCAGAACTCCACACTTCAAAGTGCATAATTTATGCTTATAGGCAAGTATATTGTATGACAAATAGCATTTTCAGTTATATCTTATTTGTTTCTAAAACTAAGATCAAGGTAGTGAGATTCACTATAAAAACTGCATTTGGACACAATCTACCTGTGTGGTATTGAGCTAGCTGTACAGTTTTGCATCAAAGATGGCCAGTTCCATATTTTCATCTTCTTTTCCCCTCTAAAATTTTGTACATGAAGTTCCTACTGGTGGCCATAGAAAACCAATGTGAAATGTAGAATTGTTAACAATCATCACTTCAAGATATTTCTTTCATTTTCCAAAGGTACTTTTTTTTTTTTTTAATTTTAATCAACAATGCCCAAACATTCTCACGTAAGGGAGAAATATTTAGTCTCTACAGAAAAAACCACTTCCTCACTCGTTTTGGAGGAGAAGGTGCAGAGGGTTCCAAGTCTTGGGATGTTCCAGGTAGAGATGAAGCATTATTTGAAGTATGAGATTCTTCTTGGACTTCTTCCTCATGTTTTGGATTTTGTTTCTTTTTCTCATCGTTCCTGTAGTAAAAGACCAATATGGTGCGTTTTCTTCCTTTCTTCTTGCCCTCTGAATTCTCTTCAAGCACAGATTGTACTTTCTTTATTATTTTAGGGAATTTGTCAGAAACTGTGCCTTTCGCTGGTTCATGAAGCCTTTGCTTCTGGCTTTTGGTGCTTCCTTTTTCCATACGTGTGCTTCTGGTTGATCCACCCTCAGAGTAGCTTTCAGAAACTGTGCCTGAACTGGACTCATCTGGATCCTCAGTAGCATCCTCCATGTCACGTCGTCGTAGCTGTACTGACTGCACTCGATTGGGGGACACCTCTTACATATCCCCTCAGGACAATGAGAAGCCACGCCCTTCAGCTTTGATTGGTTAATAAAATCCTCCTCCAGCCAATGATATTTCTAAGGTGACTTGGATGTCACAAAGGTAGCTCTCCTACAAATTCTATGAACTGGAGAGGGGAGAAGCTTTACTGAGGAAGAATTCAAATAATTGAATTAGAGGAAGGGATCTTATATAATCCACCATAAAATATTTTTTCTAATATAGTTTTATTTTTCCCTTTTCATAAAATATATCCTGATTATAGTTTCCCTGCCTACCCTTCTCCCAGTTTCTTTACACCTCCCCTCCCCTCTGAATCTATTCTCATTCTGTCTCTCATTTGAAAAGAATAGGCTTCCAAGAGACAACAACCAAACATGATGAAATAAAATATGTTGAGATGAAGCAAAACTATCATATCAAAGTTGGACATGGCAACACAACAAGAGGAAAAGGGTCCCAACAGTCAGAGACTCACTTGTTCTCATGGTCAGGAGTCCCATGAGAGTGCCAAGCTAATAACTAAAATGTAATTTCATATATTTTATTGAATATTTTGAATCTATGTTCATAAGGGAAATTTGAATTCTCTCTTTTTTTGTTGAACCTTTATGTGGTTTAGGTCTCAGGGTAACTATGGATTCATTAAATGAAATGTGCACTGATCATGTTTCTATTTTGTGGAATAATTTGAGGAATATTGGCATTAACTCACCTTTGCAAGTCTGGTAAAATTCTGTAAAAAAGCCATCTGGTCCTGTTTCTTTTTCTTTTCTCTCTCTCTTTTTTAATGTTAGAAGACTTTTAATGACAGCTTCTATTTAACAAGGGAATATAGGTCTATTTATATTGTTGACCTGAACTTCATTTAACTTTGGTAAGTGTAACACGAATCTTAAAGAGTCTTATTAATATAAATACACGGGAGCCAGATATTAGGGTGGACTCTGAAAGATCAGAGAAATAGAACAAGCCACAGCTAACCTCACCTTGCCAATTATTCAGCTGATCTTGTTTCCTCAAATTGGAAGCCACTGTGCCTTCATCCCAATGGATCCCAGCTGAATTGCTACTGATAGCCTAAAAGTTTAAAAAGCCTCCAGTTCCTGGTCCTCATGCCTTATATACCTTTCTGCTTCCTGCCATCACTTCCTCAGATTCAAAGTGTGTGTCACCAAGCCTGGCAGTTTCCAGTGTGTCCTTGAACTCACAGAGATCCACATGGATCTCTGCTTCCCAAGTGATAGGATTAAAGGTGTGTGTCCCAACACTTTCTGGCCTCTATGACCAGAAAGTTCTGTTCTCTGACCCCAGATAATTTTGTTAGGTTACACAATATTTGGGGGGGATACAATAACACCACAGGTAAGTGGTTCCTGTTCAGAAAATTATTGATTTCTTTTAGATTTCCAAGTTGGTGGAAAACATGTTTTAAGTATGTCTTTATGATTCTCTGAATTTCTTTGGTATCTGTTTCTATGTTCCCCCTTTTGTTTCTGAATTTGTTAATTTAGATATTGTCTTTTTATATTTAAAACAATTTTAATTGAAATACATTTTGATCATATTCTCCCCCCACTATGTTCCTCCAAATAATTTTCCCTCTGCAGCCACCTAACTTTAAGTTCTTCCTCACAAAATAGATGAAAGCCCAATACAAAAATTTTCCATCCCAAACCAAGAAAAAAATCTACTACCCCAAAAGAAATAAAGAAAAACAAAACATCAAACTGTGAACAAATAAAAAAGCACATAAAAACTGTTGACTATGTATATTAACTGATCCTGAATATGAGGCTCGCCCTGGAGTGGTTGACATGCCCAGTGTCACTCCATTGGAGAAAACTGATTTTTGTATATCCTGGAAGGTATAAGTGAGAGTTTAATTGTTATACTTTACCTTATTGACTAGATTTTCATTTATTCACTTTAAATATAACAAAATAATATAAATAAAAATAAAAAACTATCACATCTAAGTTGGACAAGACAAACCAACAGAAGGAAAAGAGACCAAGAAAAGGTATAAGAGTCAGAGACCCACTCATTCACACACACAAGAATCATAGATAGATAGGTAGATAGATAGATAGAGAGATATATAGATAGATAGAGAGATAGATAGATAAATGCCACTAAACTGGAAGGCAGAGGACCTGATCCTGACCATTTCAGGCCCTGTGCTTGCTGTATCAGCCTCTATGACTTTATATGAGCTTTGCCCATGTTGATTTAGAAGGCCTTGTTTTCTTGGTGTCCTCAGTCCCCTCTGTCTCTTACACTCTTTCTGCCTATTTTCTGAAGGGTTTCCTGAGCTCTGAAGGGAGATATTTGATGAACAATCCATTTAGATCCCTGTGTTCCAAGGTCTCTCACTCTCTGCATAATGTCTGGTTATAGGTCTTTGTATTTGTTCCTATCTGCTGTAGGAAGAAACCTACCTGATGATGGATGAGAAAGGCACACATCTTTGAGTTTAGCAGAATATCATTAGGAGTCATTTTATTGCTACATATAGTTTCTTTTTTCAGACCAGTGTTATTTGGTTTTACTTTAGGTCTTTGGGCTATTTGGTTTCAGATTCTTGATCCCCAAAATGGTGTCAAGTATTGGTTCCATCTCATGGAATGGGCCTTAATCAGATTTTTTTATGTCTCAGTCCTGGAATATTCATTTGGTGACAAGAGATGACAAGTTGGGACTCTGATTCCCTAATTGTTTGAAAATTTAACTTAGATTGTCTTCATGTATGTATATAATGTAGCAATTTTCGACTATATTACCACCCATCAAATTCCATTTATTTTAGATGGCTCTCATGGTTTTCTCTCTCACAATCTCTTCTCCTCTCCCCATCTCCAGTTGATCTTCTTATTCCACACCCTGTTCCATCCATACCTATATCTATCTACTCTATTTTTCCTGTTTAGTGAGGTATATCTGTTCCCTTTAGTCCCTTATTCTATATCAGACTTCTGTGATTCTATGTATTACAGTGTGGTTATCAGCGATTTGAGAGCTAATAGTCATGTATAAGCAAACACATTCCATAATTGTCTTTCTGGGTCTAGAATATCTCACTTAATATGATTTTCTTTTCTAGTTCTAACTATTTGCTTTTGCAGATTTCATAATGTCATTTTAATGGCTGAGAAATAATCCATTGTGTAAATGTACTACATTTTCTATCATAGCGATGCTTTTTCCATAATGTTGATTTCTATTCTATGCACAATAGCCAGAAATTGTAAATAAACTGGATGTCCCTCTATAGAAGAATGGATAAAGAAAATGTTCCAAGACTTCAAAAGACAAGTACAAAGTCTCCTCTCATTTTTTCTTTCTATCAACAGGAACTGATAACAGTGAGGCTGCAGGACATGATACTGGCTCAATTTGTAATCCACCCAGGATATTTAATATTAATTGTATGCTCTCATATGCAAATCTTAGCAATTTTTTCCTGTATTTAACCCAGAGCACAAGTGGAATTCTGGAAACTAAAAAAGGAACATTCGGTAAGAAACATGTTAAGAGAGTTCAGATAGTAGATTATAGAGAAAAATAAAGCAGAGATGTGGAATAATGATGTTGGAAAGTCATCTTCCACAACTTTGGACTTCTATGGATTACATCTTTGATTTTGTTTTTATTTTTGCAGGTGGTGTTGTCTACTTGCTGAACAATAGTCTGAATTGTACTTCCATCATAGTATCAGTTGTGCTAAGGTCTGGGGCCTATTACAGGTGCTATTTCTTTTTAATTTTTTTTACTATATTATTATTATTATTATTATTATTATTATTATTATTATTATTATTATGTGTTTTAATTTTATACATCAGCCATGGGTTCCCCTGTCTTCCCCTCTCCATACCAGCACCTTCCCCCAGCCCCTCCCCTCCATTCCCATGTCCTCCAGGACCAAGACACCCCTGGGGACTCATTTAAACCTGGTGGATTCAGTACAGGCAGGCCCAGTCCCCTCCTTCCAGGCTGAGAATTTGCCCCTGTGTAAGCCCAAGGTTCCAAACAGCTATCTCGTGCACCAAGGACAGGTCCCAGTCCCACAGCCTGGGAGCCTCCCAAGCAGATCAAGCTATTCAATTGTCTCACTTATCCAGAGGGCCTGATCCAGCTGGGGGCTCCAAAGCCATTGGTTCATAATTCATGTGCTTCCATTCAATTGGCTATTTGTCCCTGTGCTTTTTGCAATCTTGGGCTCAACAATTCATGCTCTTTCAGTGCCTCCTCTTTCTCAACAGTTGGACACCTGGAGCTCTACCTGGGGCCTGGCTGAGGATCTCTGCATCTACTTCCATCAGTTATTGGATGAGAGTTCCAAGACAACTGTTAGGGTGTTTAGTCATTTGATCACCAGACTAGGTGATACCAGGCTTTCTCTCGACCCTTGCCAGCAGTCTACAGAGGATACCCATTGTGGATTTCTGGAGACCTCTCGAGCACTCTGCCTATTCCTGTTCTCATGTGGTCTTCATTTATCATGGTCTGTTATTCCTCATTCTCTCTTTCTGTTCTTGGTCCGGCTGGGATCTCCTGCTCCCCTAAGCTTTCTTTCCCTCAAATCTTGCCCTTCATTACCCCCACTGTAGTCTTGGTTGTTCATGTAGATCTCATCCATTTCTCTGTCATTGGGTGATCCCTTGAGTCTTTCCTAGGGTCCTCTTTTCTAGGTAGCCTCCCTGGATTTGTGTAGCAGGCTAGCCATCTTTGTTTTACATCTAGTATCCTCCTATGAGTGAGTACACCATGTTCGTCGTTCTGAGTCTGGGTTACCTCACTCAGGATGATTTTTTTCTATATCCATACATTTGCCTGCAAACCTCATGATGTCATTGTTTTCCTCTGCTGAGTAGTACTCCATTGTGTATATGTACCATATTTTCTTTATCCATTCTTCAGTTGAAGGGCATCTAGGTTGTTTCCAGGTTCTGTCTATTAGAAACAATGCTGATATGAACATAGCTGCGCAAATGCCCTTGTGGTATGATTGAGCATTCCTTGGGTATATGCCCAAGAGTGCTACAGCTGGGTCTTGGGGGAGATGGATTCCCAATTTTCTAAGAAAGTGCCATATTGATTTCCAAAATGGCTGTACAAGCTTGCATTCCCACCAACAAAAATATAACAGGTGCTATTTCAAAAAGCAACATTTAAGTAATATAAATTAGGGGCTAGCAGAACACATGCAAAAAAGCGTAGGAGTACTGTTAAAGGAGTCATCCAGGAATGGGACATGGATTTGGGGAGGTGGGGGGAAGAAAGTTAGGTGGATGAATTAACCAAAATAATGATGAAAGAAAAAATTTTATATAAACCAACAAATTAGTAAACTGATTACAAAGTAATCCTTTAAAAAAGAATATGAATATAAATAAGTTGAATGGGTAGGCATTGTAGCTCCTAAAATGTAGAATTTTTTCAATGTAAATTGGTCTACAAGGTATAATGGTCAGGGGGGCCACAGTCATCTTGAAAACAATACAGGATGTTGTCATTGCCCTTGGTTTCCCACTGTAAATACATGCTAGGACCCTATTGATGAAGATTCAAGCAAGATTAAAAAATCCCCATAGACAGATAGTCCCCAGGCACTACCTTTTACTGAGAAGATATTGATGATGGATAATTCCTGGGAGAGGGATAATAATTCTTCATTTAGGATATGACGATTCTTAACTTTTCCATGCTCCAAGAGATGAACTTATACCTGATCATATCTTCATCAATATATGAACTTTGTGAACTGAGAAAGAAAGGAAGAGAGAGAGAGAGAAGAGGGAGAGGAAATAGACAGGAAGGAAGGAAGAGTTGAGAGGGAGACATGCTTTGGGGAAATAAGGAGAATTGGAAGGGGGATTAGAAATAACTTTTCATTGTAGATTTTTATGAAATTATCTAAACAAAAGAAGTAACAAGTTTTAAAAGGAAATGAGAGCAAAAGTTTTCATGACTTAGTCTACTCTCAATATTGAAGACAATGAAGAGAATTATAAGTACATGAATGGATATAATATCTTGATAGGAACATCCAGTATAATTGTTTTAATTCTCATTGGTTGATACCATTGATGAAACACCAAGCACAAGTACAAATCTAATTTGGTCTTTATCCTCTTTCTAATACATATGTGTGCCTAAATGATGTTTTATATTTTGTGAATTTCATACAATGTATTTTGATCATATTCATTTAATCCTCTCATATTGTAGTCTACCTGCCCATCCACTCAACTACATGTTCTACCTTTAGAGAACAAAAGCCAAACCAAATCAGACTCCAGTTTTTACAGTTGCACACATTTTTACACTCACCTCAAATTAATCTTTAAATTAAAAAAAAACATTTGGATACATGTTAAAAAAACAAATATGTACTATTCAATTATACATCAGTTATGAAGTTGAAATACTAAGAATGTGAATGTTTAAAAGGAAGAAGTTCCTGAAATGGACTGATATATGCTGAAACATATTCATGATATTTTTAGAACAAACCAAATTATAGGAATTTTTTTTAATTTATAATAGAATGATGTGGAAAAATAGAAGAACATATTTCTAAGGTTAGTGCATAGGGCCTGGTGATTTTGCTTTAGGGTTACAGTTCTTTCCTAGTGCGGTGAAATACCCAACATCATGAAAAGGGAGACTGGAGGAGAGCAAATGTGTGAGGAGCAAGCAATGCCTGCTAAAATGGACAACAGTGGGGATGATACTAACCGCAGTCCTCCCTCCTTTCTTAAACAAAAACAAGGACGTAATTACAAAAGTGAAACAATAAAGAACATTACAGTCCATTAAAGAATTTTGTCTACCTTGGAAGACATAAAGATTTCTTAAATAAAACATATTATAGACATTAAAAGTGGTGGATTAGTCTGTCTATGCTGAAATTGGCAACTTCAACAGAAAATATATATCTCAAGAGAAAGGTAAGTGACAGATTGTGAGATAACATATTAGAGTGAGTTAAATAATAGTCTTTTATATACAAATGGAAATGGTCAATAAATCAACTAAAGAAAAATAGTTTTCAAATAAATAAATCACTAAAGCTCTTCAATATGCTCTTGAACTTTATTTGGAACCTAAACATTGAACAAGTATTTAATCTTATTATTTATTTGAAAAAAAAATAATTTTAAACTACTATGAAATAAAACTACATTCCCACTATTTAGATCTTATTAGAACACAGATATTTCTAATTACTGATGGTTTAAAGAAACTAGAACCTTTACACCCTAAGATTAGATGCAAAAAATTTATGAAAGCCAAATTGGAAATTACTCCTTACTCAACCTAAATGAAAGGATACACATGAGGCTCATGAAATTCACAAGAAACTTTTAAGACTTACAATGCTCAGGTAAATTGCAAAACTAAGAAATATCCTTATCAAACTCTGTAAGCAAGCAGTCCAGAGGATGCCAGTACTGCAGCTCTTTTGACCTCTCATCCATGTTCTTAAGTGGCCCAGTAAACAAACACATTGGTTCATTAAGATGAACTTGGAATCATGTTTTATTCATATATCTGTCCTTTTCATAAACTACACAGTACGCTCTAACACCAGATACTGGGTTCTTTATTTTTTCTTTTTGCTTTCTTGGCTGGCCATAGAAATGAGGCACATGAAATAATGCAAATTATTGCTAAAACTCTTTCCCTAAAACTCTTTTTTTTCAACAGGTAGCTGCAACAGTGCACATTTTTTTTAAATCAACAAATCCACTCAAATGCTATTAATCAGACACAGGTTGCTTCCTACACTATTGTCCTTAATCAGTGTATTGAAATATTTGAAAATCTCTTGCCCATTATGGCACCACTTAAAAGTTATCGTGTGTTGGAAAGTAATGATTTGGAATATGTTTTCATCAGTTAAATCACAATTACAGAAGAACAAAAAGGCATTGTTGACAGGTTACAATTTTTTGCTGGAAGCAGTAAATGTCATTTTACCTTTTATTAGAACTTCTTTCATTTGAAATGTGACTTAAAATTTATTATTGTTAACTATTTAAATTATTTTCACCTTTTGATAAGATTACCATAACCATAAGTACAAGAGGGAAATAAAATAAAATAATCTGTGCTCAATGGAAAAAGAAAAAGCTTAGCTATACCAACATTTGTGGAGTGTTATCATTACAGACAACATGGCTTGTACTGGATTCTGCACTGGCCTTCAACCGTGACTGCATGCAGCTAAAGAAGAATTGTAGCTATGATGTTCCTAGGACAAAATGCTTCCCAACCTTAGCCTAGGCAATGCCTTTCTAAATAGGACTCAAATTGAGCAGAACTACTAGTATCACTTCATCAATGAGACTATGTGAAATTAAAAAGCTTCTGCATGAGAAATGGAATAATCACCAACATGTAGATGAACAGGGGAAATGTCTTCTAGCTTCTTATCTGGTGAGGGATTTGTAGTCAGAATCTATAAAAATTCAAAAATTTCGCAGTAGAACAAATAATCAAATCAACAAAGGGGAAAAGGCAGTGAACAGTAACTTTTCAAATGAACGCCTAGACACAGTGAAATACTGGGAAAACTTTCAACATCATTGGAATGCAAATCAAAACAGAGATTCTCATAGCCAAGAAGAACATAACAGTGGGCCAGGACATATGCTCAGATTACAACGTCTTCACTGTATGCATGAGACATTTTTACAAATTAGTGTGAAGTTCAGGGTCCTGATTCACAATATGTAAAAAATACATATTGGTTATGAAGCAGTTAAATCATTCCTGGGTATAAATCTTAAGGGTCAATCAGTATTCTACAGAGATACCTGCGGGTCTGTCATGTGTCTCTTCTCATTATTCAAGTTAAGGAATAAAACTGACTCCCCATCAATGCATGTGTGAATAGAAAAAGGTAGCACACACACACACACACACACACACACACACACACACACACATTCATTTCATTGGAAGTGTATTCATTTATAAAGAAGAATGAAATCAAGGTATTTCTTAAAAGACAGATCACATTAGAGTTCATCATATTAAGTGAGATAAAAGAGACACAAATGCCTGTGCTGAATGCTCTCTCTCTTTTTCTACAGTCTGGTGGGGGACAGACATGAAAGTGAAGCAATTCTTAGAGCTGTGGAAGGGAAATGGGAGAAAGGGAATAATAAGAAAGAATGGAAAGTGGGCAAGTAGGATTGATATGCACAATATGATGCCTGCTTGAATCTGGTTACAGGTCCTTGGCCTGCTTCCTTTTCACCCATGAAAATGAAAAATTTTCCTTAAAGAAATTGAGGAAAGGACAAAGAAAAATTGAAATGGATCAATAAATCGCTTAAAGAAAAACAAGAAAAAATCCAAACAGGTGAAGGAAACAGTTCAAGACCTGAAAACTGATGTAGCAGCAATACAGAAGACACAAACTGAGGTGATGCTGGAAATGGAAAATCTGAGTAAACAAACAGGAACGACAGATACAAGCATTACCAACAGCATACAGGAGATGGAAGAGAGAATCTCTGGTGTAGATGATATGATAGAGGAAACAGATTCCTTTAGTCAAAGAAAACTAAAGCCAAAAAACTGATAACATAAAACATCCAGGAAATCTGAAACACCATGAAAAGGCCAAACCTAAAAATAATAGGGATAGAAGAAAGACAAGAAAACCAACTCAAAGGCATAGAAAATATACGCAACAAAATCACAGAAGAAAGCTTTCCCAACCTAAAGAAGGAAATGCCTATGAAGATATAAGAAGCTTACAGAACAACAAAAGACTAGACCCACCAAAAAAGAATATCAATATCTTCTACAAATTTGATTGTTGTCCATGCTGAGTATTATGAATAGACATAGACATCATGGAATGCTGCCAAGGTACACACCAAAAGTAAATTTTCATCATTCAAAATAGATAGTCATATTTTGGTTGTTCTTTTAACAAAGAGTTGTTATCATATGATTTTTCTGACCTTGAATATCTGTCTTGGACATATTCAGTAACCAATTGGTCTACTCTGTCTGAGGATAGGACAAAATAAACCTGAATTATGGAAAATTAGGACTTGTGGCAGACAGAATCTATTTAATTCTAAACAACAATTCAATTATTAAGGCAAAAAAAATTTTACAGAAACCAAATTGTGATAAAAGGTAGTATTCTTAATAAACGATGTGTCCACTAGAGAATGTACTGTGAGGATAATTTATAGTTTATTCCATAACCTTTCATATTTATTTAGACTAAGAACAATCTCTAGCCTGAAGACAACAGCTTTGTCTGTACTTAAATACTTCCGCATCTTCCTGTTCATATAAACCAAAAGAATTGATCACTATCTAGCTTGATAGTAATATGTATATATATATACTCACATGTGGATAGATAATAAATAATACATAGATGGTTGATATCTCAGTTAATAGATGACAAATTGATAGCTATAAGATGAATAGATGGTAGACATAAATTCTAGTTGAAAGTTCAATGATACACAAGTACTATATAAGTATATTGATAGAAAGAAATACAGACATAGAGATGGCTCTATCTCACTCATATAGAGTCCTTGAATCTTTGTCTAATATAGCCCTACAAGTGATTATGAAGACACAGATTATTATGAAAATATTTTTAATTGATTTTGTCTTTCTAGAATACATTCTCGAATTTGATTAATGTTAAATACACCATTGATTCTGTATATGATGGTATAGAATGCAAAACCAATTTGGTTACATTTTGCTAACTTATTAATAAATTTTTGTGTTTTATTCCTGAAACATTAGTACAATTTATAAAATAAGAAGAGGTTCACATGATAAATATTTATGAAAATATGTTTCCATCAAAATAGGGACACCAAAGAGTTGATCGATCAGTCGTTTTAGGTACACTGGAGAAACTAAGTGAAGAAGAGTCTAGATGTAAATGAATCTTATTTCCTGTATTTGGTTAATTTATGTAGAGTTGTTAGGCAATATTAATTAGCCTGTATTGAGAGTGTGATTTACTTATGCAACTACAAAATATAAAAAAATAAACTTTTCAATCAAGTGTATCAATATTTCTTAAATTTTCTTTCTCCTGACTGTTTAAAATTAATCTTGAAATGATTTTTCTCTCAAAACAGCTTAACATAATATTAAGAGATAAAAAGCAGTCATTGAGCAGACTGTTCAACTGTTATCAGTTTCAGAATATTTTGAACATTTCGACATATAAGCATATTTTATCTTTCATTTTAACTAATACCCAATTTTACTATTAAAATAGTCTAAGTTTGTAATTTTTTTAACATAATGTCCCACAATCATACCAACTTCATACCTCAAGAAAATCATTATTCATTTACTTCACTACTTGGAAAGGATGGGGGTTAGAACTCAGGAGACACAGTATAAAGTCATGTATGGTGAAAACCTCAGGACAGCTATGGATGTGGTTCCTAGCATACCCTCAACCATCTCTTTCTTTCCTCCCAGAACTGTTTGATAGGTTAAAACTTACCAAAACAGTGAGGTCAGCATGCATGAGTACTCTAAGGAATTGCCTGTCTCTGCCATCTCCCACACCCAACTGTTATAAATTAGCATTGAGAATCAAGCTTGGCCTGTTTGTTAAGGTCAGCATTTGTTGACTTACTTGTTATCACAGACATGACCAAATTTGAGACCTGTTTCTTGAATTTGTTGGCAGCATGATACTGACTCATCTCACTTATTTGTTCATGAATTTTCTAATCTCAAAATTGAGGAAAGTAAATTTTAATATGCTCAAAATGTGTGGAAATTATATAGAATATTTATTACTTATGTAGTAAGTATGTATAAGTAACATTTAAATATTTTCTGATAATTTTATCACCATATTCTATAAAATATAAAAATTCATTCAGTTCTAGTATTTTAGAATCACAAAAATCTAAGATACATAAAATATATAATTAAAAATCAAAATAATTTAACACTTTTCCTTTTGATTTCTGAGAGATCTAGAAAATGGAGCTTATTCACTATGTCTCATATCTGTTTGTAAATTGTTATAGCAATAGAAATGTGGATAGAATTTTATATGTTCTAATAAAATAAGTAGACTAAAAAACTTTAATCTCAAGTGATAATGTAATATATTCATGAAACAATGCAATCAATCTCCTGTTCATGAAGTAGAATGTACATTCTGTATTTTTCATTTTAACTGTATACAGTATGCAAGACATATTTTAATGCTTGATTTTCTGATTCATTATATGAGTTTGTTTCCTTTATTGATAAAACATTAAAATATGACAACCAGTAACAGTGTTATTTATGAATAATGACAAAAGCAGCCTCCTGAAAGCAGAAATATTGGTCAGGACAGTGCTCAAGGGAATGAAAGAAATCTGAGATCATCCAGGGAAGAACTGATATGGAAGCCGTGACAGAGAAGGTTAGTGCGTCTGCAAGAAAGAAAGCCAGGGATTTGAGAGAGGAGGAAGAGAGCCCTGACATAGCCAGTGATTTCTTCTGTTTTGTACCCCTTTTGTCTACAGGCATGTGCTACCTGTCACAGATAGCTCACAGCCATGTGGACCTTTGGCACTGTCCTGATATATTTAGTAAAGCTATTTTCTCCCCTGGGGGGAAAGACAACAACAAAAACAACAACAAAATCTACTACTACATTGTTGTGATGGTGCTAAAATAACCCAGTCTATTATGTGATATGAATTTTTTTTTTCGAGACAGGGCTTCTCTGTAGCTTTGGAGCCTGTCTTGAACTAGCTCTGTAGTCCAGGCTCAGGCTGGCCTCAAATTCACAGACATCCACCTGCCTCTGCATCTGCCTCCCGAGTGCTGGGATTACATGCGTGCACCACCACCAACTGGCAGTGATATAAATAATTATCCCCAGAGTGCAAGTTCTTCATTTGGGACAGAAAATGTGGTCAGCAGGGAAAAAAAAAACAATAACAACAAATAAAAAGAAAATCAAAGCATCAAACAAACTAAAAGTGTGTTGTAATCAGACTGGCACTAATTAACCATGTAATTGAAATGAAAAAAAATATGAATTTATATGAAAAATGAAAAATACAACATAGCACCAAGTTTATTTTTCTAAAATTCCATTTCGATCCCAGAAGATACTATGAAATTAACTATAAGGTTGTAACATTAACTTTAGACATGGACAAAGAAGCAGACAAACAAAATACAAACGATTTAACCTAAAGCCAATATTTTGGTTGAGTATCTTTTGCTTTCTGGTCATTATACCCTCCTATTTCTGTTGACCACATCTCTCAAATGTGACACCTCCCAGGTTTTGGTATAATTTTCACTGTACAAGTCTTTTGCACAGGCTCTCTTACCCACACCACTCTTTTCCAGTTAGAGATATAAGAAATATGATTGTACTTATGCATATTTCACACTGAGCAAATTCGGCCTGTCTTGTCCCATCAATGGTATTTATTCTTGCTATATGCATTTCAAATTGTGGCTTCCCATGCAAATTCCTTTACTATACATGTGGTTTTACAGTTGATCATATCTGAGGGGCAGTCATTTTGCTTTAATACCCAGAATGCTGAAATTATACATTTAAAATAACTACAACTGCAAACAATGTTTCACTTTTTCTTAATGAGAGGATAGGGCAAAATTAAAAATGTAATCCTTTTCCTCTTGCATGTAAGATAATAATGGAATCACGGGGCTAGCAATGTGCTGGAAAGATCAAATGCTCCTTAGAACCCCAGGTATTTTCTGATCTTTTGTGCTTTTGAGTGAAATGGGAGCCGTGCTCCAGTTACAGACTTCATTACCATTTCTCTAACTGCAATAGGAACATTGGGGTAACAGTGAGTGGGGTTGGTGTAAAAGGAGCAGCTCCATGTGCAAAGAAGCAGCACCGTTTCCAATTTCTCCATTCTCACAAACCTCCAAAAACATCTCATTAATAGATATCTTTCTAATGAATCCTTCCTACCTTTCCACTAACTAGTTTGCTTATTCATTTTTCAAATTTCTAATGCTAGACAGATGATGCTGATATTAAAATTTATAATGCAATGTGGCTGTAAACTGCCATTAGCTCCCTGGCTAAGGGTGTGACTTTGGGCCCCCCTGTTCTTTTCATACTTGGATTTGCTCTCCCTTGAGCTTTCAGGGGTATTCTTGATGCTGTTAAGACCAGTGTGGGTTCAGATGTACCTCTGCCCACTGTTTCCAGAAGTAATTCTTTCCTTATAGTCATCTACCACCTATAGCTCTTCTGTAACAACTTCTACAATGATCCCTGCCCTTGAAGTAAAGGATATGATTTAGATATACCATTTAAGACGGTAGATTCTGGAGTCACTTATTCTTTGCATATTGATTGTGTATGGCTCTCTATGTTCATCACTTTCTACTACAAAATTCCTCTCTGATGAGGACTGAGAGATGCACTCATGTATAGGAGTCCTCTTAACACCATGTTCATTTGTCTGGCTATTAGCAGTAGGTTCTCCCCTAGTGATTATGACCTGTCTAGAAACAGGTTCCTTGCCTGATAAGTGTGCTGGGTATGAGTTTCATCTGGTGCAATATGTCTTAACCCAAATGAGAAAATAGCTAGTTACTCCCAGGATGTTCTTGGGATTATTGTACCAGTGGGCATATCTTTTTTTTTTTCTTTATTATTATGTGTTTTAAATTTTATACATCAGCCATGGGTTCCCCTGTCCTTCCCCCTCCCGCCCCCACTCCCCTTCCCCCCAGCCCCTCCCCTCCATTCCCATGTCCTCCAGGATCAAGGCACCCCTGGGGATTCATTTAAACCTGGTGGATTCAGTACAGGCAGGTCCTGTCACCTCCTTCCTGACTGAGCAAAGTGTCCCTGTGTAAGCCCAAGGTTTCAAACAGCCAGTTCATGCACTAAGGACAGATCCTGGTCCCATAGACTGGGTGCCTCCCAAACAGATCAAGCTATTCAATGGTCTCACTTATCCAGAGGGCCTGATCCAGCTGGGGGCTCCACAGCCTTTGGTTCATAATTCATGTGCTTCCATTCGATTGGCTATTTGTCCCTGTACTTTTTGCAATCTTGGATTCAACAGTTCACGCTCTTGCAGACCCTCCTCTTTCTTGACAGTTGGACACCTGGAGCTCCACCTGGGGCCTGGCTGAGGATCTCTGCATCCACTTCCATCAGTTATTAGATGAGAGTTTCAAGACGACTGTTAGGGTGTTTGGCCATCTGATCACCAGACTAGGTCAGATCAGGCTTTCTCTCGACCATTGCCAGCAGACTACAGAGGATATATCATTGTGGATTTCTGGGGACCTCTAGAGCACTCTGCCTGTTCCTGTTCGCATGTGGTCTTCATTTATCATGGTCTGTTATTCCTCATTCTCCCTTTCTGTTCTTGATCCAGCTCCTAGGAAAGACCCGAGGATCACCCAATGACAGAGAAATGGATGAGATCTACATGAACAACCTGGATGGCAGTGGGAGTAATGAAGGGCAAGAATTGAGGGAAAGAAAGCTTAGGGGAGCAGGAGATCCCAGTGGGCATATCTTGATAGGCAAGTCATGATTATAGCTCACATAGCTCACAGTTGCATAAGAATGCTCAATGATTTTCTCTTCCCATATGAGCTTTAATACCAGCAATCTGAATCCTATCCTGGCCATTAGAATTTAACTTCCAATTCAGTAACATCTTGGTATTCTCTCTATTTAGACAAGCCCAGGTATCTGTAATTTCTACTTAAGATACTTGTAACTTATTTGAAATTATTCTTTATGTAAGTTAAATTATGTATTTGAATATATTGAAAACATTTAACAATCATAATCTTTTGGGGATTTGGTTTTACAAGTTGATGCTATTCCTGAAACCTAATGACAGATTTATCACAAATATGTTCAAACTTAAACTACTAATGTCTCAATAGTTTAAGCTAATATGTAAAAATAGATTACATAATATTTATGTCTTTAGGTTTACTTAAATATGGCAGTAATAAAGATACTCAAGAAATATTTAACAGTTTAATTAAAATAATCTGAATTCAGAGAACATTTGTATTTTATTATATATGAACGATGTCTTGAAAATTTTCAGCCATCAATGAAATACTTTAAAGAAAGTTTGGACTATCATTTAAGTATTTCTTACACATTTTAATTTTAGCAAAGACAATAGCTAATAACTAAATTACCCTTTTGGGAAAAGTCAAAATAAAGGTATTTGACATCTATTGTATATTTTCAGGATACCTAGCTCTAAATTTAATATCTATATGTATTATCCTAGGTACTCTTCACAATCAACAGGGGCTAAATCCTTGGAACATAGAGAACTAGGAGTTAATTGTCCAAAATTACTTACTTGTCTAATAAGATGAGATAATAAAACATTTTAGTAAAGCAGAAAAGAAGACTTTAATTGAACAATTATTGTGAATTTGCCTTGCTCCTTCAAGTAGATTACATTCTAATTTTGTGTTTAGGAAGAAAACTGTCAGTTCTGTGGGTAAATATATGTAAATTGACCTACATATACAGTTACATATTTACATACAATATCTCAAGTTTGATTTCCTGACCTTCTATTACTTGAGAAAATTCACTATGAAGTTAGCATATACTTCCCCTGTTCATTTGATGTATTAAGTAATTTGGATTACAAAGGCATTAAATCACTTAGAAGGACTTACTGCATCTTTTAAATGAAATACTGACAAAATTTCTTCCTCTGTAAGAACATTAAGCTACTTGATGTGGGTGAGATGAAGTGGTGCTAATTAAACATCTGGCATCCAACCTCACTCCTCTGCTTTCCCTGATGCAAACAACATTTTGCAAAGGGAAATGAGTGCTTTAAAAGAGTGATGAGTCAAAAAAAAAAAGAAACCTACATAAAGCAGGGAATTCATTAAAATGAATGTTTACTATGAAGTTTAAAATATCACTGTTAATACTCAATTCTATTCCAGTTTATTCAATAATATAAATATATTTCCAATAAAGCCATGTATCTGATAAGTTACCTAGTCAAGGAACAGCTAAAGTAAGTGAGAAAACAATAAGCACGCTTCTCCTGTTAGGACTACATAACTTCAAAGTAGCATGCTATGTTATTGATTATCCATGTGTTTGTACATATCTTCAGTAGATACATAACTGACATAGATGTCTTCAGATTATTTAGCTATTGAATAATGGGTCAAATTCATATACAAGGTTGAAACAAGAATACATATATGCACACATGTATATTTGTGTAAACTAAGACAAGATTATTTTAAGTTTATTTATCTTATTTCTGAGATGTAACACTGCAATTTATTGTCTGGTGGCAAACATTAAATCAGCTAATTAACGAGATACCTTAAATATACATTCTGACAAAAATGAAGCCAGAGTAATTAGTCTCAAATACCCACACTCAATTTTCACACAATTGAGCATTGTCCTCGTTAGCTTTAACTGTCAACTTGATATAGCCTAGAGTTACCTGAGAAGGGAGTTTCAATTCAGGGATTGCTATGATCATATTTGGCTATGGGCATATCTTTGTCAAAGTGTCTTGATTGTTTATGATCCCTAACCTACTCTTGGCAGCACCATTCTCTGGGCAGTTGGTCCTGAGGTGTATAAAGAGGCTAGCTGAGCAATCCTGAGCCTGTCAGCAAGCCTGTAACCAGCATCTCTCTCTGGCTTTGGCTCCAAGTTCATGCTTCAGTTCTTGTGTTCAGAATTTTTCCTGACTTCCTGAGGTGATAGACTGTAACTTGCAAGCTGTAAATTGGATTCTCTAAGTTGCTTCTGGTCATAGTGTTTGTCACAACAGAACGAAACGAGATCAAGTATGAAGTACTCCTTTGAGTTCTGCTCTGTGTAGTACACTATTTCAGAACCTACACAGAGGCTACATATCAATACTCCATGAAACAGAATCTTTGGGCAGGAAAAATGGTAGTCATATGTGGATACCTTGCATTGTGATGGACCAGCATTAGCTTTCCACTATTCCTACCCTTTGGAAAATGAATGTCTAGTTCCAAGGCTTTCATTAAAAAAAAAAAAATGCAGTTGATAAAGTAACATTTGTTTTGGTAGTATAAAGAAGTCAATCATATAGCAATGGAGTAATAACAGAAGCTATTGTAGAAACATGAGTCCTCATTCATGTAAACAAGGGAGGGTCAAATGTTACTGGATTTCAGCTCACTGCTGTTATTATGTTCTCCTCCAGGCTCTGAAGAAATAAATCAGGGATTGGAAAACAACTGGGGTAATCTATTGATTCAGTTAAAAATAATACAGTTACAGACTAAAGACATGGCTCAGAGATTAAAAACATTTGCTGCTCTTGCAAAGGACTCAGGCTCAGTGTCACGCACTCATGTGTATTTGAACTCGTCAAAAACCTATGACCCGGCACTGGACAGATGGCCTGTATATTAAAAGTGTACACTTCCATTACAAAGGACTCCAGTTTTATCAGAGGGTTCATAACTACTTAGAACTCTAGTCCCAGGGACTCTAGCACCTTCTTCTGGCCTTGTTAGCAATCTGCACTCATGGTGCAACACACACACACACACACACACACACACACACACACACACACACACACATAAATTTAAAGAAGAAATTATAATTCTAAGAGCAAACTTACTACTTTGTTCAGATAGAGTGGCATCACACTTCTTCCTAAATATCTGTTTATTTCCATTAACAATGCTACCCAAGATTCTTTAAAATGTCGTATCAGTTTTATGAGAGATATTTACATAGAAAAATATTCAGCAAAAGAAAATGAAAGTTAAGCACTACAAAATGGCCAATCTTGGATTTATAAATATTGAGCTTGAAATACACAAAAATTAAAAATGAAAAGTCTATAATTTTGTTATAAAAAAGAGTTAAAATCGTTAAGCAATGTGTGGAATGAGAAAAATTGATGGTATAAAGTTCCTGAACAAAGAGAGAGAAGGGATTCAAACCACAGTTACAAGTGTTGCTATCCTGTAGCTGTGGAGGCTCTTCCACTAACCCGAGAGGAAGGCTATAAGGATGATTGATGGTGCTGATAGGCTTGGAGGTGGAAAGCTGGGAAGTCATTATAGTCTCTATTAAGTCGGACTCAAGGTATCTGCTGAGTGTAATGGGGAACCGCCAGGGCAGGATGCTGAAAGAATGTATAGCAAAGTTTAAAAATAGCTACTGTGTGGGCTGACAGAGGGAAATGATTATGAGAAGACAGCTAATTCTCCTCTGAGAGTTTTATGAGGTATTGAGAACCATTACAGAGCCATAATAATTAAGACAGTTTGAAAACTGCAGTAATGGACAAGAAAACAGGCATATATGATCCGGAGGCTGAAAATAGACCTTCTCCTCTATGTACACACAAGTGTCATCCATGAAGTGGGCATCCTATCCAAAGGCTCATACTTTTAATAAGTTAGATATTGACCATCATCCATTGATTCCAAATTGAAGCTGAATTAATTTCAGAGACATTAAGTATTTAAATGTGAATGACATTCTTTAGTAAATGTAAAGGTTATTTTTTCTGTGTTTCTTCTTTACTTTAGATACAAAAGACTTGTTCTTAGTTTAACTGGGATACAACTTATAACTTGGGTGATATTAGTTCCAGGCCAACTCATGGAGAAAACAGCCTTTAAATAGTCATAGACTATGATATGTACTCTGGCAGTTGCCATCATAAAAAACAAACAAACAGACAGACAGACAGACATTTTTTTCTAACAAAAGATCCCTTAGAAACATGTATCACTATTTTCTACAAAGTTCTAATGCTCTTAACAATTGATTTTTTTTTTTTGAGACAGGGGTTCTTTGTGTAGTTTTGGTGCCTGTCCTAGATCTTACTCTGTAGACCATGCTGGTCTCGAACTCACAGAGATTTGCCAGGCTCTGCCACCCAAATGCTGGGATTAAAAATATGAGCCTCTGCCACCTGGCCAGCCATTGATTCCTTATTTCAGTTACTCCAATTCCTTAGTCTCTTCCTGGGCTTCATAAAAATGGAAGTGCAAACACTATATACATTTATTTGGGAAGATATTCCTACAATGTATTTATAGAAAGCTTACTAATGTTTTACAGATATAAGGCATTACCTTAAAATAGCAGATTCATAAACATTCTTTTGAAAATTTTTAGGTCAACAAGCTTTTTTCAATCCTTTTAAATGAATAACTAATAAGGATTAATGAGTTATTCTGTAGATTTAAAAAAATCATTTAATATAGTTACTAGTTAGAATTAAATAGTTATCCAATGTGGATTACTAGTCTATCTTCCTAAAGTTTATGAAAATGACTGCTATTTCCCATTCTTGGCCAAATTTGCTACTGATACTCTTAAATTTTAGCCTTTTTAATTAGTTTTAATGGTATGGTTTGTACTTTTAATTAATTTTCCTGGAAGCACTGTTCACTTGACAGTACATGGTAATTTCTATATTTGTGATGTCTTTGATACCTGTCATAGTATTTTTTTTACTTTTATACAGTTTTATATATCACATAAAAGTATAAATTAATAAAGTTTAACAGTATATCTACTTCCAAATTAAGAATTTCTCCTAAAATGCTATATTAGGTAAACCAAAAGGTAATTTAAAGAATAAAAGAACAAATCTGCTTTACTTATATGAAAAAATAGAAAAAATAAAAGAAAACTTATGATATTGAGATACAAAAATTACAAGCAGTTTGATATGTTCAAAAGACTTCAACTGTGTGTGCAAAAGAGTGAAATTAAGAAGTCAGTGTTTAAAACTATCTTCAACTTCACAAATGATAGAATTGAAAGTTAGACTTCACAAATGGAGAAGTCTGTCAAAACTGAGATTACTATGAAAAATTTTAGATTAAAAGGTATCATATTATCATATATGTAACAGTCAGTATAACTCCTTTGCAGAATGCATTGTCATTTTGTGATAAAAGATAATATAATACAAGTGCATTAGCACATGTCTCCAGCACTTGGGAAGCCTTTGAAAGAGGCTATGAATTAAAGGGAAGATTTGAATACATAATAAACAACTATCTTTAAGAAGTAGTCACCCATATATAAGGCAAAATATCCAATGCTTATCTTTCTGTGTAAGTTACCTCACTCTGGAGGTAACCTAGCTAGCTCCATTCACTTATCTGCAGATTTAATGATTCCACTTCTTAACAACCAAACAATATTTCATGTATCAAATCCACTACATTTTCATTTTCCATTCAGCACTTGATGGATATCTAGGCCATTTCCAATTCCTTGCTATAATGAATAGAAATCCTATGGACATGGGTGAGCACGTTTCTATAAAAAGATGGAGAATAGTTTGGTTATAGAATGATATAGCTTGATCTTATGATACATACATTTGCAACACTTTTGAGGAACCATACTGATTTTTACAATGACGGTGCCAGGTTCCACACCCACCAGCAATGAACAAGTAAGTGTTCCCCCTCTCCCAGTTCCTCACCAGCTTCTGCTGTCATTTGTATTTACTAATCTTGAGCATTCTCAACAGCGTAAGATCAAGTCTCAAAGAAGTTTAAATTTTCTCTTCCATGAAGGCTAAGGGCATAGATCACTGTTTTGTATGTTTTTTAAAGCTTTAAAATATTCATAGAGATTATGTAGCTAGTAAGAGACCAGGTGAAAAGGGAGGGTCTTCAAAGGAAGTGAAATAGAATGTTGTGTTACAAAGGGACAAAGAGGAAACTAGAACAGGAGGATTGAATAGGCAGTTGGAGGGCAGAGTAGGGAAAAGAAGTAATACTTAGGGACTTTTGAAAAGCCATATGAAAACCTCTGGAAACTTCCTAAATATATACACCTGTGAGTGGAATCTGTTTGGAATTACCACATAATGAGGAAGATAATATCCCAACTGGACAGCATACTACCAAATTAAAACTACTACTGGTACTGTGAAGCCTTCCATATTTTTGAGTTATTGACCAAAGAAGTCTTATATTTACCTTCAAGCATTCAAAGCTTTTGTCAATGCTAATCACTGCCCTCCACAACCTGAACATGAGACCCTGTTGCTGACAAAGAAAGCATACTTATGTCATCAAGCCAGGAAATAAAGAAATGGAGCTAGCACACAAATGGAAGCTTTACTCCTGTTAAACAGAGTTTATATCGCTGGAAGCTACTACATGTGCAACTGGAAGGGAAAGGCAACCATCCATCTCACCCAGCTATGAACTCTGTAAGATATAGCAGGAATCTGCCTACAAGATAAGCCCACTGGTACAACAATGGCATTAGTTTTATGGAAGTAACCAACCTTTCTTATTAGATGGCCTGAAGTCTTGCTCCATGAGATATACTATAACCAACAGGTGATATCATTAACAGGGCCAATAAAATGAGACCAGATAGGTCATGTGTCATAGAAGGAGAAAATTATTATTATTGTTATGATTATTTTAAATGATCATAGAAATAAAATGACTCCTAATGATATATTGCTATACCCCTAGATCAGTACATTGCTCTACTCTCATCAGAGAAGCTGATTCTTTCATTAGGTGGTAATTAACACAGAAAACCAAACTGAAAAATGTACAAAGAATGAAAGAATTTGGGGTAATCAGTCCTGAAAGGAGTGTGTCTATCATACACCTCCCTTCTAGGTTCAGATCTATGAGACAAGGACGGAGACAGATTGTGAGTGAGAGACAATGGATGACTTCAAGGAAACCATGTTTTCCCATACACAATGAGGTTGATGCACAGATGATCTCAATGAGATTGTGACAGTATGCACATAAGACACGTGAGTTCAAGTCAAGCAAAATCCCAGCATGGAGAAGGGGAATTAGACACAAAGTTCCACTCCTTGTCAAATAAGTATTTATACGTGGAACCTGCTTTGGTAAAGAAAATACATTTTGTTCAATGGAATGGCACTAAGCTAATCAAATATAATTCAGGGTAGGCCTCACATTCATGAGTAGGTCTCCAATTTAATGTGTGTGTGTGTGTGTGTGTGTGTGTGTGTGTGTGTGTGTGTGTGTGTGTGTGTGTGTGACTCTGTGTCTGTGTCTGTATCTGTGTATGTGTGCTGTTTTGTTTTGTTTCAATAGAGAAAAAGAACACAAAATTTGGATGGGGAGTCTAGGAGGAGTTGGGACAGGGAAAAGGATATGGTCAAAATATATGAGATTCTCAAACTATAATGCAAACATTTAAAAGTAATCTACTAATCTAAAATTTCTTCATATACTATTTTTTCATATACTGCCATTTGATACACAGTAACATTTTACATTAAAACAAATTTTTATAATTTCAATTAACAGTACACCATATAAATACAATTAGAGTGATTTACGATTTTACAGTTAATAATTCTTTTGTTCTACAAATTCACTCTTCAATAATTCTCCTTTCAATGCTTAGTATTCCTTCAAGTATCTCTTTTTGTCCAGTGGAATGTGTGTTAAGGCTCCAGAAGGAGGCTTAAATAACTATGGAGGAAAAGGAGATTTCTCATGAACATTGTGCATGATGTTTCCTTAGAGGATGTGAGGATATCCAGGGCAACCCTAATCATTACTGTACCTAAATAATCTTGCCCTATATACCTTAAGAGTTCTTTTTGCTCTGATGATAGCCTACTCTATGTTTTCCACAGGAGTCAGCATATTCTTCATTGGAACTCCTGAAGAAATCCTAACTCTCCCTCTGTGTGTATTGAGAATTGTGCCCACAGATTTTGTAACACAGTTATTAGTCACATTGTGTTACACAGAAGAAATTACCCTGTCCATCTCTCTGGATGTGCATGCCTTCCTATCATCTGTAACTCTCTCTGCCACCACCCTGCATGGCCAGTTTCTGTGAATCAGCTCTATGTCCAGCACCCACAAAATACCTTGGTAACCTGGGAGGCAATACAAGAGGTGCTTTCCTGAAGAGATTTGACTCCTGGACCTGTTATCAGCATAGCTTCTCTTTAGCTACTTCCCTTCATCCACAGATTAAATAGCATTTAGATTTCGTTATCCATACTTAAACTAGTCTTTAGAGACAGTGAAATCTACTGTTAGAATGTATCTTCTATCCTTTATCTACTGATTGCATGCAACTAATGTGATATTGATACATTTACAAAGTAAAAAATGAAGCTATACAGATCTGAAGATGAAGAAGAAATTCATCTACTTGCATCAGCATAGAAAAAATAGTACAATCTAATATGAGAAGAATTTACATAGTGATTGATTGTAAGCAATGAAAATAATATCATCTTTGGCATAACTAAGTTTCAAAAATACAACAAAAGCAAATTTAATGATTAACAACAGGTTGCACTGCAGAAAGTCTTTCAATAAGATTTTAATATATTTATTATTTTATTTCATATAATTTAATTAGAATGTGGGCAAGCATTTAATTCTTTATAATTACACATCTAATACACAGATTATATATGAAATATGTAGTTCGAATCATAAAATCAGTAAGAATTTTAAATAAGGCTTTGAAATGTCTTTAGTAGTCTGTGTCATAAAACTAGTGCACTGACCTTTGCTTCACTTGTGTGGTCAAGGACATTGGTCATGTGTTCTGTGTTTTTCTTCATGCCCTGTAACTTCTACAAATCGGTCATCACTATCATTGTCATCATGTACTTCCTCTTGTGATCATTTGGGGACAATTAATACCCACTCCGACACTGTAGTGTCTTCTTGAGGCGAGAGTGTCTGTTCTTAGATTGAGAATTAATAAAAAGGACAACTTTCTATGCCAAATTTTCAGCCTAATAAAGATGTACAAACTATCTGAAATTAGGTTCATGTATCAAAAAGAAAAACTTCAAGACAGATATCCTTTCCTTTTTGATAGAGATTTTAATTTTATTGAGCTTCTTTGTTAATCAGCAGTTTTCTGTCCATGAATTAAAAAGTATCTGTGAACTGAGCAGACACTTCTGAGAATGAAGACTATATGATTCATTAGTGTTCAGTTTTCCTTTTCATGCTCTATTTCATATACATCCTAATCAGGGAATACACCCCAGGAGTAGCAGATTTATGTCTGCACAGTGTGAGTGACATTTGTTGAATGGGTTATCTATGGAAATGGTTTATAACTTGCATTGGCATTCAGAAGCATAGCCATGAACTGAATTAAAATAAATGGCTCACAACATTAGGTGTTTCATAACAGCAGGAACGAAGAATGACATTCATTGAGGGATAAACCTCCTGACGGTATTATTAAAAGTCTTTTTGTATTCATCTTCTCTTTCAAGTCTAGCAAAAAAAAAAAGGAAAAGTTACATTTTATCATCACCCTGCATGCAAAGGGAAAATGTAGGTAATATTAAGTAAACCTTTCTAAGTTTCATAACATTTGGCAGAGATTGAATAGTGTTATTATCACCCATATTATGTGGTGACTTCATCTAGATTCCCTTCATATATGTATAGTTTAGGAAAGCATCTACAGTAGTAGGTTTCCATGTGTTATTAGTTGACCCTCCCCTTATTTCTTCCTTTTTACTTCTTCTCTACCCACTCTCCATTCAATACTCATATTCTATTTTCCCCTTATATTTCCATTATACTAGATTATATGGATACATGATTTGGATCCATAATACTGTCTCCTTCTTTGTGAGGTCCTCTTCTCCCCCTGCTCTTTTCTTGGGTATCTAACTTCTGTGTTTATTTGGATTGCAGCACATATACCAAAAGTTTAAAAGTTAACATCCATATGTAGAACACATGCAATATTTTCAGTAGCTCTATTCTCTACCTTTAAATATAATTTCCTTTTGTAAATACTATGTGATATTCTGCTGTAAATATCACCACATTGTTATTATATTATGTTGGTGAATATCTAGGTTGTTTCCAATTTCTGGCTACAATTAGTGGAGTAATAGAGAGCCGGATGAGCAAGATCTCCGTAGTGGGCTGTAGAATTCTTTAGGTATATGCCTAAGTATGACATAGCTGGATCTTTAGGTTCTCTGATTCCTAGCTTCCTGAAGAACAGCTACAGTGATTTCATTGAAGTCCTATAAACAATGCACATGTTTCCCTGTTTCCCCACATCTTTGTCAGCATTTGTCTGGTTGATCTTGGTTATTCTGACTTGGATAAAAGGAAATCTCAAAATAGTTTAATTTTGCATTCCTCAATGGCTAAGGATTTCTAACATTTAAGTTTTTCTCAACCATCCGTGTTTCATGTTGTGAGGACTCTTTGCTTAGTTATGTATCCCATTTGATTTAGGTTATTTGTTATCTTGATATTTGGGGTTTTTCATTCTTTATATATTCATGGGAGTAAACCTTTCTCAGATATGTAATTGGTAAATATCTTTTCTCATTCTCTAGTCTGACATGTTATCTTAATATTGGTGTCTTTTGCTGTATAGAATATTGTCAGCTTCTTTGGGTCCCATTATTAATTGTTGCTCTTAGTACCTGTGTTATTGGTGTCCTGTTAAGAAATTTCCTTCCTCTGCCAAACAGTTTAATCATATTCCCCATTCTCTACTCTACTAAATTCAGGTGTAAACACTAAAGAATAAAAATTTACACACAAACATGAACATGCATGATTATTATAGCACTATTCACTGCAGCCAAGTTATATATCAGTTTCAGTGTTCATCAATGGATGAATGGATAAAATATTACATATATACAAGTATTGTTATTTAGCCATAAATAATAATCAACCTATCTCATTACCAGGAAAAATTGGATAGAATTGTTCCAGATTATATGAAGCAAAAGAAGCTAAATTTAGGAAGATAAATCTTGTACATTTTTCTCTCATATATGCAATGTAGATTTCTTTAAAAAAGAGAGAGAGAGAGATAAAAATAGGAAGGGACACAATTGGGAAGAGAAAAGAAGCAATGGAAATGGACCAGGAGGACAGAAGAGATACATATAATGAAATGACATGATATTTACACAGGAAGATGACATAATGGAATATACTATTTTATACAATCTATGTATCTTAACAAAACATAAATTGAGTGTAAAATATAAGTATATACACACATACAGATTTTTAGAATCAATGTTAAGGATGAAGAATGGGAACTGTATGGTGCCAGATGAGTTTTACTGCACTTTCACTCACAACTATCTCAGGATAGAATCATCCCTGACTCTGTGGTGGTTGGAAGGAGAAAGAAGCTAATAGGCTTATCTATTTGAATGCTTGGTTGACAGTGGTTGGACTGTGAGAAGGATCGATGTGTGGTTTTATTAAGGTAGGTGGGGCTTTGTTGGAGAAGATGTGTTGCTGGAAGTGATCTTTGAGGTTTCAAAAGCCCATACCAGGACTAAGTGCTCATTCTCTCCGTCTCTCTGTCTCTGTCTGTTTCTCTGTGTCTTTCTTTCTTTCTTTCTTTCTTTCTTTCTTTCTTTCTTTCTTTCTTTCTCTCTCTCTCTCTCTCTCTCTCTCTCTCTCTCTCTCTCTCTCACACACACACACACACACACACACACACACACACACACACACTTGCCTGTAGATCATAATTTTACTCTCAGCTACTTCTGTAGCACAATGCCTGGCTGTCTGCCACCATGCTCCCTAAAGTGATGATAATGGTCTAACCCTCTAAAACTGTGACCAAGGCCCCAATTAAATGCTTTCTTATGGAGGTGTCTTCGTTGTGGTGTCTCTTCATAGTAATAGAACAGTAACTAAGAAACTTGTCTAAGAACACAATGTTTATAAAAATGGTAAGACTTCAACTTTTGCCCCAAAGCATGAAATCCTTGCTTTCCAACATTGATCAGACTATCAGCACAGAGCTAATTTTATTTATTTATTTATTTGTTTGTTTGTTTGTTTATGTTTTTGCTTTTTGAGACAGGGTTTCTCTGTAGCTTTGGACGCTGTCCTGGAACTCACTTTGTAGACCAGGCTGGCCTCGAACTCACAGAGATCCACCTGCCTCTGCCTCCCGAGTGCTGGGATTACAGGTGTGCACCACCACTGCCCAGCTCAAAGTTAATTTTAGTGAGCCTGGAAAATCTTCTGGATATACGTATTCCGTGTGTGTGTGTGTGTGTGTGTGTGTGTGTGTGTGTGTGTGTGTGTGTGTGTTTAGTTTAAATACAGGTGTCTTTCTCTGGACTCCATCATGGGTGGACAATGGCCTATAAAAACTTTCTTCTTAGGAAATTGCATTGACATATTAGAACAGTGAATGAGTAGTCTTCCACAGCCTGCAACATATGAATATTGGGTCTCCAGTTGGTGGGGATGTTTTGGAAGGTGTCTTAGTTATGGTTTTTATTTATTCTTATAAAATACCACTACAAAAATGCAAATTGTGGAGTAGAAGGTTTATTTGGTTAACACTGCTCATCACATTGCTGCTCATCACCAAAGGAAATCAGAACAAGAACTCAAGCAGGGCAGGAACCTGGAAGCAGAAACTGATACAGATACCCTAGAAGAGTGCTTCTTACTGGACTGTGTTCTAAGACTTGCTCAGCCTGCATTCTCATAGAACGCAGACCCACTAGCCAAGGGATAGCATAATCCACAATTGGCTGGACCCTCCCCCATGAATCACAAGTTAAGAAAATGCCTTACAGCTGCATCTTATAGAGGCATTTTTCTTTCTCAACTGAGGTTATCTCCATATAGATAACTCTAGTTTGTGTGTCAAGTTGATAGAAGGCTAGCCAGCACAGGGAACTGCTGTGGATGTCGCTCTGTATAAATAAAATGCTGATTGTCCAAAAGCCAGGCAGGAAGTATAGGTGGGACAAGGAGAGAAGAGAATTCTGGGAAGTGGAAGGCTGAGGCAGACAGACACTGCCAGCCCCTGCCATGAAAAGGTGTTAAGATACCAGTAAGCCAGGAACCACGTGGCAGCTTATAGATTAATAGAAATGGGTTGATTTAAGATATAAGAATAGTTAACAAGAAGCCTGCCATGGCCATACAGTTTATAAGTAATATAAGTCTCTGTATGTTTACTTGTTTGGGTCTGAGGGCCGTGGAAGCCAGGCAAGAACAAGAAAACTTCATCTATAGGAAGCTGTGGAGGTATGGCCTTGTTGGAAGAACTGTGTTACTGAAGGTGGGCTTTGAGGTTTTGAAAGCCACTCATCATTTTCAGTTTGCTCTCTCTGCTTCATGTTTGTAGCTTGAGATACAAATCTTCAGCTTCCACCTTCAGCTACCATGTCTGTGGCCTGCTGCCATGCTGCTTCCATTAAAGATGCTGCCTTTCTGGATATGTAATCCCAAAAGAACTCTTTGTTTTATAAATTGCCTTAGTTATGGAACTTTATTATAGCAATAGAAATGTAACTAATACATTCATCAATTTATCCATTTTATTCCCTTTGAATTTTTGTAAGGTTTGGAATTAACAATTATGAAAATGTGATCTCTTCCAAAATTACTATTTAATAATATATTGTTAGCATATCATAAACTCAAGCTAATTGTAGAAGATAGATTTATCATAGATAGATAATAGATAGATCTATGTTCACACATCATAAATCTTTAAAGATATTTATTTATTTATTTATTTATTTATTTATTATTTATAAGGTAAGGTATTGTTATGTTGGCTTGATTTCCCTAAACCCTGCAATCCTCCTGCCTCAGTCTCTCAAGTGTTAGGTCATCAGGCAGGAAACAATAAAGAAGAATGTACAGCTTGTTCAACAGTTCAGAGCAGTGGCAACTCTTAGTGCAATTTGCTTCCCAGCACCCACATGGTACCTCACAGTAGTCTGTAACTTTAATTCTAAGGTACCCATTCCCTCTCCTGGCCTCATTAGGACCTTTATGTGCATGATACATAGGCACATGTATTAACCATACACAGAAAATAAAAAGAAGAGTAGCTTTAGAAAAAAAAATGTACTTCAGATCTGTCACTAAATCTAGTACTTATTTTGATTCCACACTTGAGGACTATTATAACTGCTGAGATAACCTCTCACTTATATGTTTAGCATCACTGAGAGACTTTGGCATATTTACAAGCCATTTTCTAACAAATAAATTCCAGAAAAGGGCTTCACATTTGCAATAATGGATGAATAAAATTTCTAAATGAATAGAACATGCACATATGTGTTCATTTCTCTCTACCTTCCTCCTACCTCTTCTGAGCTGAGTAGAGTATCCTGATCCCACAATCCTTTACCATATGGTGGTGGCAATTTCTATATAAGGTGCACATAAACCTCCCGCTCTCCCTCAAGTTGCCTCTCATTTCTTCTTCCCTTTTACTCTTCTCTTCTACTCAGTCACTAAAAACTGGCTGCCAGGGTTCCAATTTCCATTACAGCTGATGCCCTGATTCCACCTTTGCTCATGAGGAATGCATGGTCTTCTCAGACAATAAGCTCATGTTGTTTATTCTAACCCCAAAACCAGTCCTGCTGTGTTAGTCACAGAGCACTCTTTACTTTCAGTGTTTTATGTTCTGTGTGTAAGCATCACATATGAAATTACTTGGTCAATATAATTTAGAGTTCATTTGGCAGGAAGTTAACTCCAAAAATGTCTTAATTTTTTTTTCTTAAGTTCCTTCCCAAAGTATTTGCATCACTAACCATATAGACAGAAACTACTTACTTACTAATTATTGGAAATGTGTTATTCCTTTATTGTATAACATGAAATGTCAAGCTACATTAAGAATTAAATTAGCAATGAATATTTCAATGAACATAAATATGGCTACAAGTACAGAAAATAAAATTCCTTAATATTCATTTACTAGATGTTATAAAAGTCCCATTTATTCTATTTATATAGTTTCAAAACATATATATGAGGCCTACCAGTAAAAGCAAAACTGGCTTCTTATTTAGTCTCTTACAAAATAAGTCTTTGATCATAAGGCAAAGCATGATAGCATTCTTTCAGAGACAGATTGTAAAATTCATGCACTGAAATTATGCATGGTTATTTTACTGAATGGAGAAGGGAATGCAGGCATTCCTATACAAACATACACTATTTTCTTCAACTTGATACAGGGAATTAAAATCTTAATGAAAAAATATTTTAAATCAAAGGAAGAGGAAAAAGAATGTCCTCATAGCACACAAACTCTAAAAGTAGAGTCAGAAAGGCAGATTAAAGGGGGAAAGAATGATTTGCAATTTATGTAAGAAGAGTAGCAATATAGTCTCACTGGGTTTACAAAATCACTGAAGGAGGCCTCAGGCCCAGCAGTTGAAGGTAAACATGAAATAAAATTAATGGAATTTTTGAAAGATCTTTTTCTCATAATTCCATGTAAGGACTTGCTTTTTACTTCTTTATTTTTTATTGTTTTTACGTATATATTACAGTTTCCAGTTTTTGTGTTTTTATTTATAGTTCTGTGTGTATGCATGTTTCTTATGCTTTTTCTCTGGCTCATTTTTTCTGTTCATTTTGTCCTATCCTGGTTTGTTTGTTTTTATTTTATCTTAGTTCATTGCATGTTAATTTTCAGATGCCAGTTGTATTCTAATGAGAAAGGGTGTGGGCTTGGGTGGATGGCGAATTGGAGAAGAGCTGGGAAGAGTTCAGAGAGGGAAAACCATAATGAGAATACTACTCTATAAAAAAATCTATTTTTATTTAAAAATAGTGGCTACAACAGGATGCATCTTTGTAAGTAATTATTTTCAATCCTGTAACAATTGCAATACTTATTTACAGTATGTCTAGATGTAAGCAGCTGTCATGAGCCTTTATCTTTAAATTATGTAAAGCAGAATAAAGTGAATAAAACTGGGAATAAATCTCACAAAAGGATTAGTGTTGGACAAACAAAAAGTGGCATTTAATGAACTGTGCACAAGAAAAACCCAAATAGGAAAGACTATGAGAATCATGTAATGTAATGGTTACACTTACAGGGTAAATAAATATTTAGTGTACATTTGAAATAAACATAAAAGAAATTTTTCAAGACAAAGTTTCTCTGTGTAGCTTTGGAGCCTATCCTGGAACTCACTCTGCAGACCAGGCTGGCCTTGAACTCGCAGAGATCCACCTGTCTCTGCCACTCAAGTGCTGGGATTAAAGGTGTACTGCCACTATGCCCAGGTAAAAAGAATATTCTTAAACTGTATTTATAATACTTTTAATTTCATTATTATTATTATTTCCATATTATAAGTGGCTAATTCCTCAGTCATTCATATTAGCACAGCATTAGAGAGGAAATATTGCTGGGGTTGTAACTCTGTGGAGGAGGACTTGCATTTCATACATGAGGCTCTAGGTTCAAATTCCAATCTACCAAATAGAGGGTAAGATGTTTTTTATTCCATTTTATTATTTTTTTCATAGAATTAATATTATTACATTGTGGTGATTTAAATTAGGTATACCTGGAAATTTGAACATTTGAGTCCCAGTCAGTGGCTCTGTTTGGAGAGATTTTGAAGAAGTGCATGCTTGCTGGAAGAATTTTATTATTGTGGTTTGTCTTTGAGAATTCATAACCTTTCCCTACTTCCAAATTTCCCTCAGCTTCATGATTATGAATAAATATGTGATCTCTCCACTTTCTGTTCCTGCCACTTTGCCTGTCCCTTGACCATGCTTCTGTTCTGTCGTGATTGAATCTTATCCCTCTGGAATGATAAGCCATAATAAATTCTCTCTTCCTTAAATTTCCTTTGGTCATGTTTTATTACTGAAGCAGAAAAGTTATTAATATAGAAGTGTGTGTCAAAAGAGTTGGTTACTGCTATGATAAAATGACCATACTATTTTTGAAGGAGAATGAAAGACTTTGGGACTTTCTTTTTTCCTTAGGGGAAAAACAAAACAAAACAAAGCAAAACCAGGGATCTACATAATAAAAGAAAATGAGATAAAGACACAAACAAACTAAACCAGAAGTGGACTAAATGAATAAGCAGAAATAAGAAATAAATAAATGTATGAGAAACACATATAGAGGCACACACACACACACAAACACACACACAGATATAATATATATGTATATATATATATACACAAAGGACCTGTAAGAATTAAAGAAAAATTGCCTGAAGAAACATTATGAAACAAAGACCCTCCATTGTGCTCATTTTGTGGGCATGTGGTCTGCCTTAAGAGTGGTTTGCATCTCCAGTGAGAAACTCAGCTTAAGACATAATAGATTTATGTTAAAGGTCCTTAAGCAATGACTTAAGGTAAAAAAAGGATTAAAATAGTAAAAAATGACCATCTTACCAAAAGCAATCTACAGACTCAACACAATTCCCATCAAAATTCCAACATTCTTTGCAGAATTTGAAACAACAATACTAAATTTCATATGAAAAACAAACAACTCAGGATAGGTAAAACAATCCTGTATGTGGTGGTTTGAAAGAAAATAGCCCCCATAGGGAGTGGCACGATTAGGAGTTGTGGCTTTGTAGGAATAGGTGTGGCCTTGGAGGAAGTGTGTCAATGTGGGGATGGCCTTTGAGGTTTCCAATGCTCTAGTTGCACCAGATGACACAATTCAATTCCTATAGCTTTCAGATCAAGGTGTAGAATCCTCAGCTCCTTCACCATCATGTCTGCCACCACACTGCCATGCCCCATTATGATGATAATGGACTAAAGCTCTGAAATAGTAAGCTAGCCCCATTCAATGTTTTCCCTTATAAAAGTTGCCACGGTCATGGTGTCTCTACACTGGAATAGAAACCATAACTACAACAATAAAAGATCTTCTAGAGGTATCATTATCCCTGATTTCAAACTATTACAAAGCAATAGCAGTAAAAACCAAATTGTATTGGGATTAAAAACAAAGAGATTGGGGAATTAGCTCAGTGGTAGAGTACTTGCCTGGCAAGCGCAAGGCTCTGGGTTTGATCCACAGCTAAAAATAGATTGATCAATAGAACAGAATGAAGACTCAGACATAAATCCACATACCTATGGATACATTATTTTTTAAAAAGAAGCTGCTGGTCTAACTGGATGTCAGCCTGTAGAAGAATACAAATAGGTCCAAATCTATCACCCTGCACAAAACTCAACTCCATGTAGATCAAACACCTCAATATAAAACCAGATGTAATGAACCTGATAGAAAAGATAAGGGTGGAATAGCCTTGGAAACAATGGTACAGGAGACAACGTCCAGAACAGAGCAACAACCATGCAGGCACCATGATCAATAATTAATAAAATGACCTCATGAAACTGAAAAGCTTCTGTAAGGCAAAGGACACTGTCAAAAGGACAAAACAAAGGACAAAGTTACAGAATGGGAAAAGATCGTCACCAACCCCACAACTAACAGAGGGCTGACCTCTAAAATACACAAAGAACTCATATTCATGTTCATAACTCATATTCATAGTCAATCAATTAGACGTTGAAAAACCAAACAATCCAATTAAAAGTGGGGTACAGATCTAAACAGAATTATCTAAAGAGGAATCTCAAATTACAGAGTACTTAAAGAAATATTCATCATTCTTAACCATCAGTGGAATTCAAACCAAAAGTACACTGAGATTCCATTTTACACCTGTCAGAATGGTTAAGATAAAAATCACAAGAGATGTGTAGCAGTCTAGTTGTCTTTGTTTTACATCTAGTATCCTAATATGAGTGAGTACATACCATGTTTATCTTTCTGAGTCTGGGTTACCTCACTCAGGATGATATTTTTCTAGATCCATCCATTTACCTGCAAACCTCATGATGTCATTGTTTTTCTCTGCTGAGTAGTACTCCATTGTGTATATGTACCATATTTTCTTTATCCATTCTTCAGTTGAAGGACATCTAGGTTGTTTCCAGGTTCTGGCTATTACAAACAATGCTGATATGAACATAGCTGAGCAAATGCCCTTGTGGTATGATTGAGCATTCCTTGGGTATATGCCCAAGAGTGCTACAGCTGGGTCTTGGGGGAGATGCATACCCAAATTTCTAAGGAAGTGCCATATTGATTTCCAAAGTGACTGTACAAGCTTGCATTCCCACGAGCAGTGGAGGAGAGTTCCCCTTGCTCCACTTCCTCTCCTGCATAAGCTGTCTTCTGTGTTTTTGATCTTAGCCATTCTGACAGGTGTAAGGTGGTATCTCAGACTCATTTGCATTTCCCGGATAATTAGGGTTGTTGAGCAATTCCTTAAATGTCTTTCATCCATTTGAAATTCCTCTGTTGAAAATTCTGTTTAGTTTTATAGCCCATTTCTTAGTTGGACGGTTGGGCATTTTGATGTCTAATTTCTTGAGTTCTTTATGTATTCTGGATATCAGCCCTCTGTCAGATGTGGGGTTGGTGAAGACCTTTTCCTATTCTGTAGGCTGTCGCTTTGTCTTGTTGACCATGTCCTTTGCTCTATAAAATCTTCTCAGTTTCAACAGGTCCCATTTATTGATTGTTCCCCTCAGTGTCTTTGCTACTGGTGTTATATTTAGAAAGTGCTCTCTGAAGCCAATGCATTGAAGACTACTTCCTATTTTCTCTTCTATTAGCTTCAGAGCTACACAACTCCAGGGAGGCTACCTAGAAAATGGGACCCTAGGAAAGACACAGGGAATGCTCAATAACAGAGAAATGGATGAGATCTACATGAACAATCTGGACGACAGTGGGAGTAATGAAGGGCAAGATTTGAGGGAAAGAAAGCTAAGGAGAGCAGGAGATCCCAGCTGGATCAAGAACAGAAAGGGAGAACAAGGAATAACAGACCATGATAAATGATGACCACATGAGAACAGGAATAGGCAGAGTGTTGGAGAGGTTCCCAGAAATCCACCATGATACATCCTCTGTAGACTGCTGGCAATGGTCGAGAGAAAGCCTGATCTGACCTAGTCTGGTGATCAGATGGCCAAACACCCTAACTGTCATGCTGGAACTCTCATCCAATAACTGATGGAAGTGGATGCAGAGATCCTTGGCCAGGCCTCAGGTGGAGCTCCAGGAGTCCAATTGTCAAGAAAGAGGAGCAACTGTAGGAGTGTGGGTTGTTGAGACCAAGATTGGAAAAATCACAGGGACAAATAGCCAAACGAAAGGAAGCACATGAATTGTGAACCAAAGGCTGTGGAGCTCCCAGCTGGAGCAGGTTTCCTGGATAGGTGAGACTGTTGAGTGGCTTGGACTGTTTGGGAGGCATCCAGGCAGTGGGACTGGGCCTGTCCTTGGTGCATGAGCTGGCTGTTTGGAACCTTTGGCTTACACAGGTACACTTTGCTCAGCCTGGAAGGAGGGGACTGGACCTGCCTGTACTGATTCCACCAGGTTTAAATGAATCCCCAGGAGAGTCTTGGCCCTGGGGGAGGTGGGTGTGGAGGGGAGGGGTTTGGGGTAGGGTTGGGGTGGGGGCAGGATGGGGCAGCACAGGGAACCCATGGCTGATGTGTAGAATTAAAACACAAATATAATAATAATAAAAAAAGAAAAAAATCACAAGAGACAGCTCATGCTGGAGAGTATATGGAGCAAGGAGTGTGCAACAACTTCACAAATCAACAGGCTGGTTTCTCAGAAAATTGGGAATTGACATACCTGAATACTCAGCTCTACCACTCCTGGCCGTATACCCAAAGGATGCTCTACCATACCACAAGGACATTTGCTCAACTGTAGTAGTTTTATTTGTAATAGCCACAAACTGGAAACAACCTAGATGGCCATCAACTAAAGAATGGATAAAGAAATTGTGGTACATTTACACAATGGAGTATTATTCACCTATTAAAAAGTGGCATCATGAAATTTGTCAGCAAATGGATGAAACTAGAAAAGATCATCTTGAATGCATTAAACCTGACCCAGAAAGACTAAGATGTTATGTAGTCGCTTATAAATGGATCCACAGATCAAAGGAAGCTAAGTAACAAGGAAGGCTAAATGGGAAACATGTGACTCTCACTGTAAAGTGGAAATAGAATGGACATCACAGGTGGATGAAGGAATGGGTCTAAATATTGGAGCAGGAGAGATCAGATGGGGGAGAATGGAGGTCGAGAGTACTGGAAGACACAAGTGGAATCATGGGCAGGGGCCATGGTTGGGGTGAGATAGAAACCTATTGCCCCTTGTGCATTGAATCCCTCTTCTCTCTCTTTGACTGGACTCCTGGAGCTCGGCCTGGTGCTTTTTGTTTTGCATCTGTGTCTTTTGCTTAGTTTTCAACAGGCAAATTTCTAGAACTCTAAGTATTTTTTAAGGTATATTTTAAAATGATACTACAGCAGACAAACCTTTATAAGGAAATGTAGAGTTCATTTTTCTGTTTTGTGCATTGAGAAAGAAAATGATTCCCAGAACAAGTTTACTGCTAATATAAAAATCTTTCTCCTGGTAATCGTCTAGCATTCCTTGAACCCAGATACAAGAAAACATTATTGAAAACCCAGTGGTCTCAATCACCTCTGCCACTAACAACCACTCTACCATCACCTAGTAAAATGTTAAACAGCATTATGAATTTCAGCATAATAAAACAAAATTTTTAAAGTTGTTTTAAAAAAAAAAAGATGGCAAAGAAAAGACCAAGAAGATGTTTCCCAAGTTGCAAGACTCTTGAGTATGTGAGAACTGACATCATGTTTTATGGACATCAAGACAGCAGGATGTATGGATTTAGTTTGACAGTTGATACTCCCCTGGCATTCCACATTAGCACTCTTCATAGTGTCTAGTGTAACATAAATAAACCACAGCATTTGGAGAAAAATCAACAAAAGAAGCTACCCTCTGAGACAAATTCAAATAGAAACTATAAACCAATTATTTCTAAGTGCATTCCACCAGTTTGACCTGGATTTAATCTAACCAGATTTCTTTTCTGACTTCATATTTGCTATGACTTCAGTTCTAACTTGAAACCTAGATATAGAATTTTTATTCATTTATACATATAGCTCTTGATCTCAAATTATATGTATTTGACACAAACATATGTATATATCTATGTAGATATATACATTTATATTTGGCATAAAGACAGATAGTAAAAAAAGAAATAGAAAAAAGAAATGGAGATCAAATAAATAAATTTTGAATTAATCAAATACACTTATTTAATAAACTTACTTTATTAAATGGAAATATTACTTAAAGGTCAACAGATGTAAAGGTATGCAGATTAAAATTTATTACTGAATATAATCATTTTAGTTTAAATTGCATGAAACCATCTGTTATATATCTAAAAGATCAATTATTGCAATTTGCCTCAGTTCTCTTATTTCTAGCATATATACCCAATTAACTAAACAACCATGTGTGATGGATTGATATTGAGTCTAAAGTATTTTGGTCATTGTGGAACATTTTGAGAAAACACATGTTATGTTAAACATACTCACTCAGTACTCTAAATAAATTTATCCTAAGTCATTCTATAAATGAATGTTAAGTAAATTAGATCAAGTATAATATCACTTTTATGAAAAACATCTAATATCCAAAGGAATACTTTTTATTATATATGTTTTGCCTTACAAAAGATTTTTTTAACCATTTGAAAATAATCCACAGGATGTCATTTCACGGAAATTTAGATAAATCAGCAAAGAATTTTTACTTGCCAATATTTATTTGTAGTTGAATACCCACTTATCACATATAAAGTGAAATTATATTTGAACAGAATATCAAATTATAACTTGCACATTTCCTATGATAATCTTAACCACTAATAAGAACAAAATAGAAGTTACAGCCAATTAAGTAATTTATTAAAATTAGAGATAGTTGGTGTAAGAATATATTGCTCAATATAAATTATCTCTAATTGTGGCAATTAAGATTAAATATTTGCTACTGGTTTTGTTTATGGTTCTACTAAAAGTTCCTTGACTCAGGGAAATCCACATGATAATAGGAAATGAGTAGAGTGAAAGTCTAAGAAGCAACCTAAGAGGTACTGATGTATATGAATTAAGGGGATTTATTAGAGAGGCTTATAGACTGTGGCTCTGCTCACTCAACAATGGCTGTCTGAAAACAGAAAGCTAGAAATTGTTAAGTTCACAAGCCATCTGTCTGACTGGAGTCCCAAAGAAGTAGCTTCCAATGTCAATAAAGGAATGGGCTTGCTAGTCAGAGAGTAGGCATACACACAGGAGCAAAATGCTTCCTTCTTCCATGTCCTTTATATAGGTGCCACCAGAAGGTGTGGCACACAGTAAAAGTTGATGTTACACCTCAAAAGATCCAGACTGAAGGTTGTTCCTCCCACATCAAATGCTTTAATTAAGAAAAATCCCTCACAGATGTGCCCAGCCACTTGGGTTTTAGTTAATTTCAGATGTAGTCAGGTTGACACCAAGAATAGACATCAAAACATTATTTCAGAGCTGAAAGATGTGTTATTTTTCTTAATTAGGAAATGGATGATTCTAAGCAAACCAGAATTACATTTTCAAATATGCATACATGTTTACAAAATGAATTCAGGATTAATTATGAGCATGTTTATGCTAAACTAAAGGTAGTGTCAGAAGTTTTAATGAATGAGAAGTGAAATAGAGGCTAGGCTTAAAGTAATAAAAATTTCTTATGAGAGGATAAAGCAACAAAAAATAAGATCAATAAAAAATTATCTTCCCTATTGAATAAAAGCAAATAATTAGATAAATATTTAGTATACTTTAAAGATAAAATATTCAAGTAGCCATTACATACCACCTCTATGTTTCTTTCCTTATCCTTTGACCTTTATTTTTAATGTGCTTCAAAAACTTCATTATTTCTATTTTACCTTCATTATTATTAGATCTATACATATCCTGTCAAATATATTTAGTGTTGCATGATAGTACATGTTGTCATGGCTGACCATTAGAATAAAATAACCAATAAGGGAGCTATTCCCTGGGGAAGACTGATTCTTCATCTCTTCATTGTCACTAATTGCCCATAGACCTTCATCTAGCAGTGGGACTTCAATGTTTTCCCACCCACATCGGCATTTCAACTGGTATTTTGATTGTTCATGTCTTGTTTATACTATCATATTGTTTAGAATGTATGTATATAGCATCTATATCCTATATAGAAGACAATGTCTCGGTAGGATTCATGATCTCTTTCAAACATTATATTTCCTCTTCTGTGACATTTTCTGATCCTTAATTATATGATGTGAATTGTACATGCACCAAAGGATATATACACCCAAAAGTCAAAAGTCAATTGTTTACTAGAATTTATTTTTTTTTTAGTAGTTGTGGCTTTAATTAATGACCTCCATCTAGTTCAAAAAGGAGTTTCTCATTGAGGGGTGAATGCTGCACCTATCTGTGGGTATGACTGTTTGAAAAAGAATGGCCTCCAAATGCTCATATGTCTAAATGTTTGATACCCAGTCAGTGAAACTGTTTAGGAAGGATTAGGATATAGAGTTGGTACAAAAAGTGTATTACTGGGGCTTGTCTTTGAGGTTTCAAAAGTCAATACCAGCACCAGTATCCACCTCTGTTCCAACCTGTGGTTTAGGATTTAAGATCTTAGGTACTGCTCAAGTGCCTTGATAACCTGTCTGCCGCCCAGCTCCAACCACAATGATCATGGATTAAATCTCTGAAAATGTAAGCAAGCTATCAATTAAATGCTTTTGTTTATAAGTTGCCTTGTTTCTAGTGTCTCTACACAAGCATGGAACAGTAACTAAAACAATGGGCATAATAAGTATTTGATATGCAAGTAGCAATCATGTTTTCTAGGTCACATGGCCTTAACAGTAGATGGCAAGGTTTACAGTACCATGCATGAATTCCCTTCCACTTAACTAGCCATAAATCCAATTAGACAGCTATTGGTGATCTCACATACATAAAAGTCACAATTGCATGCCAAGAGCTATCTTGCCATGTAGATCACTGTTGTGGTCCTTGAGAATCACAGGGTACAACTGTTGATTACATTGCTCACTTGGAATCTTGAGTAACACATGACAATGACAGTTAGTCTTCAGAGAGAAGACTTTAATGTGAGAGAACCAGCTTAATTTCTCCAAGTCCTGTGTTTAAAGTATGCCATGTATTCAACAAAGCAGACTTACCTTCTAATTCTGGGGGGAAATTAAGGGCAATGGCAATAGCCTATATTGTTCTGGTAGTCTATTGGCCTCCCCTGAGCAACAACTAACTCTAAAGGATTTTTCTCATGCCTGGGGCTGGGTTTTAGTTAGGTAGTCCATGGATCTTGGAGGAGCATCATCACTGCTATTGGTTAAATACATGTAATTTTAGGGTCTCATATAACAGTGGTTCCCTGTGGATTGTCAAGCATTCTTAGTATGATTTTTCCTTTCCTCTTTCTCCTCTGTATTGCCTTCCCTATCCTTTCTAATCCCTCCATTTTTTCCATTTTTCTTTTCATAGACCTTACACCCTTGTTAGTGTCCTCTTTAGAATTTCTTTTCCCCCTGCCCCACACACTATTTTGCTTTTCATGTTTCTGTGGTTATTTCCAGCTAGATATTCTTGTCTAGAGATTCACAGATAGGAACTGTAAGTAAGAGACACTATGGGTTATTTATTATGATAAATAATAAATATGTTTGGGTTATATCACTCAGTATAATGTTTTCTAGTTCCTTGGTGATTTCATTTTTCTTTAGAACTAAATAGTATTCTGTCACACATATGTACCACATTTTCATTTTTAATTCACCATTTGAGGACATTTAGGTTGTTTTTATTTCCTAGCTATTGTGATTAAAGTGGCAATGAGCATGGATGAAAAACTTTCTGCGGAGTAGTTTTCCCAGTCTTCTGGGCATGTGTGGAGGAGTGATATATCTGTATAATAGGGTAAATCTGTTTTTAGTTTTGAGATGAATATGTCCAAATGTGTTAAACATTCCTAGCAATTACTGAAATGCAAAACTAAAACTACATTGAGATTTCAAGTAACACATGTCATAGTGGCTAAGATCAAGAAAACAATTGGAAACAAATGCTGGTGTGGATGCTGGGAAAGGAAATGCTCATTCTCCATTGGTGAGATTGTAAACTGCTCCAGACACTTTTGAGATCAACATGAAGACATCACTTTTTACATTTGTGCTAAGTTCAATTTAGCATAGGATGTAGTGTGTTTTATTATAAGATTTGATATGTGTGTTATTATGTTTATTCTCATAAATCCACCTCCCTCATTACCCTCCTCTGATCCCCTGTTGTATAGATATTTCTTCCAAACTTAATAGTTTCATCTTGAAGATAGGCTTACCCTTAAACATAGGAAGGAAACTGAATTTGCAAAGCTCAGGAAACAACTTACAAGACAAATGAAGATCCTGAACCTAACATAGCCCCTTTTGAAATATGTGTAAGCAGCAGTAATTTCTGGAAATAGACCCTTTGACCAAGATAGCCACCTGCAAGCAGTGTATGATCCTGTAGCACAAATCTTAAAGGGTCTTATTAATAAAAACTAACCTGGAGCTGGGTATGGGGTGAACACTGAAAGATCAGAGAGACAGAACAAACCACAGCTTCCTCACCTTGCCAGTTCCTCAGGGGATCCTGTTTCCTCAGACTGGAAGCCTCTGAGTCCTCATCCAGAATGAATCTCAGCTGAACTGCTACTCAAAAGCCTAAAAGCTTAACCAGGCTAGTTCCTGGTTTTCATGCCTTTTATACCTTTCTGCTTCCTGCCTTCACTTCCTGGGATTAAAGGCTCTTGTTACCACACCTGGCTATTTCCAGTGTGGCCTTGAACTCACAGAGATCAAGATGGAGCTTTGCCTCTGGAATGCTAGGATGAAAGGTGTGTGCTACCACTGCCTAACCTCCATGTTTAATGTTATAGCTGTTCTGTTCTCTGACCCCAGAAAAGTTTATTCTGGTGCACAATATTTTGGGGAACACAAAATCACCACAAGATCCTGCAGAACATGCAGTTTTCTTAAGTTGACAATCATGTTAGGTTGTGATACAGCTGCCTTTGAATCATCCTGTAAATGACCCCAAAGAAGTCACTACTTCATTGACCTACCTACCTGTGAGTAAGATTGCTATTTGGTTGTCATTGCTACCCTAGCTGAAGTACATGGAAGTTCGTCGATGTCTCTTGAAAGAAGTCATGAAACACTTCCTAATCCCTTCTTACTTTCACTATTTCCATTGCTGTCTTCTTAGTTTCAGTATTTCAGTTGCTTTTCCAACCATAAAATATAGCTTTCTAGGTCCTGTGATATTTGTGGTAGCATATAGTCTTCAAGTGCTGACAGAATTCTGACTCTGTTCAGATTTCATGATGAGCAAGTTTCATATTTGTTTGCAGTGTGATGTAGAAAATATTGAATTTGTGTTCTTTCTTCATTTTTTCCCTTTCTTCTTTATACACTTCTTTTCTGAATCTTGAAGTCCTCCAGAAGAACTTGAAAAAAAAATCTAATGTCTTAGCACCTAACCATTTTCTCATATTTAATGCTTTATTTAGCTTTCCTTACTGAGAAAAGCTGTGAAGAATTGGAGGTATACAGAGTGTGCACATATGTTCCTGCTGCTAAACATCACATCATCCAAAGAAGGTTTGGCTTTCTTTCAGTTGTGTGCTTTCCTGTTGACAATAGCACATAGGGACAATACTGAAAATGTGTTTCCAAATACAATGCACACTGTTGAACCGTGTTTAGAAAAGTTTCTATTTGTTCTATCAGCATTTTATATTGGATTCAGAGTGGCTAATGTAAGACATTACTGTCATCTCCTTTGTTATTTACCTAATGAGTAAATGGAAAACTAATGGTGGAAATTCTTCTATATCAAAGACTCCTACTATTACTAATTATTTTAATACATACTAACTCCAGAAACAATCACTTCTATATACTTTAGAGCCTAGGGGTTTGTTTATGTTTCTCATGTGGAATCCTATGTATGTGCATGAATTGACTATTCTTTTTGTTCTAAATATCAATTCTTCACTCACTGGAAAAAAATCTGTCTCATTTATAGACAAGGAAGATTATTTATCAAAAAGTTCAATTACAATGAATATATATAAGATCCTAATAGAAAATATCTCACAGTAGCTATTTTAAAGTATGCCACATAACATAATGTATATAGTATCCAATAAATGTACACTTATCCTCTAAGCACATGAGAGGCTGAGGTAAGAAAATTCCTATGAATAATAGGCTTCCCTGGGCTACATAGCTAATACTAAGACAACTACAGCTACTTAGGAAGAACCTGTCTCAAAACATATGTGCAAATATAAATTGACAAATATATACATTAATGTTTATCAATTGTATCCACATATATTACTTTACCTATATATCTTGGCAACTCTACAAGTATACATAAACTTAATGTGATGTAAGAAAACAAATTGTGAAACTTTTTATTATAATCTTGATATTTTGTCTGCTTACATTTAATTAATTTATACAAGCAAATTTTGATATATTTTCTTGAAATATAATGTGTTATTCTATTTAAAGTAATACAACCTGAAATTTCTAAGCACAAATCTTTTCAGGTGTTTATGGGATATGCTGATCTCATTATATCTGGGGCAGCTGCCAATGAGCAGCAACAAAAGTATACAGAGCCCTGAATGTTAAGTAAGGAACTTTGCCAGTCTAAATATACTGTACCTTATGTCCATAAGCTTCTTTCTGGGCAGCAAGGGCACATCTCCAGATTCCTGATTCTGCAACCTTAACAGCACTATGAACTATAAGTTGCCAAGGCAGCAGGAGAATTAGCCCCTGGGAATAGGGGCAGGTGGCAACCATTTCCACCATGCCTGTTGGTAGAATAAGTGCATGTGTTCAAATAAGTTCTGAATGTGAGCCAAGAATATTCTCTTCTTGCCAACTAACCTCTTGCTATTTTGTTTCCTCACCTGCTTCCTCCCCTGAGGGCTATATAAGCAGTCCTAACCAGCTGCCCTGTTGGAGACAGCTCTGTTGTGACACTGAAGAAAAACCACACTGTGAAGCTGTGTGAGTACAGTGGATAGGTTACCTCACTGTTCATGTAAATTCTAGATGCTTCATCCTGTCTTTACTCTTTTGGAATGTGATGTAATATAGTGTGGCCTGAACATGCTTTAGAACTTAGCTGAGTCCTCACAAATGTTATTTCATTTTTTTAAAGAAGTAATAACAAAGAATAATTAGAGTGATGCAATTAATGTCTAAATAGAATGTGTATTAATTGAATAAAGTTTGCAGATTTCCACTGATTGGTTATCTTTGTTATTCTACTTTCTCCTTTTTCCTCAAGACTCTTTTTTAAAAATCTTTTTAAGTTAACAAAGACTATGAGAAAACTCTGTTCTCAGAAATCACCTATCTGCTATGCTTTGATATTTAACATATGGGTCACACACCAGCAGAAACATACCTGGGAACTGAGTAAGCAGAACACAAGCGCAGGCTTGGACCTATACTAAATGAAAAATCTTAATTTTGAAGAGGATTAGAATCACTGTGTCCAACACATGTTAAGCTGTGCTTAGCAGCATTTGATGCCAGGGGTTTTCTAGAACCCTTTGACACTGGAATCTTTGGAAGACGACAAACAGAACGATGACTGGGATTTAATGCCAGATCCTGTTTGAACTGCTTTGAAGAAGAGCCTCAGAAATTGTTTTTCCAAGTCCTTAAAATTGTTTCAATTCATGTATGAGAGACAAATCTTCACATAGGTTCCTGAAACAGACTTTGAACAGCCAGAATTTAAACACGCATGATGGAATTCAATTCATACCCAATCACAACAATAACACGTGAATCTAGAATGGAACTATATGGAAGCTGTTTTAATGAAAGAAAACCTGATTCCTGTGGCAATTGTGCATGGTATCTTAAGCAATAAAAGACAACTTTAGTCTCTGGGAGACAACCAAAGGTACAGTAATAATCTGTAATGTTTGGGAGTTTCTTGGACAATACTAGACAAAATGTCAAAATGGGCTTTCTCATACCTGGTACATGTGTTTTCATTAGATAGTCTATGGCTCTTGATAGAAGCACTGTCAACCCTATGACTTACATTTAAACTACATGTGGGTATGTGTATTTTATGACATTGTGTTAAATAAAATATTAAATATTAATATTCAATAAATATTAATATAATTGCTTATGTCTGATTTAGATATTAATATCACTAGTCTTACCTTACTTCCCTCCTATTTTGACCACCATCCCCAATTAAATCTCTGCCAATGTTTTTCATTACAGTCAAAAAGTGTTCCATTGTATATAGGAAGCATATTGTCATTATCCACTCATCAGTTTGGGAGACTTACATTGCTTGAATTCCCCAGCTATTGTGAATATGGCAGCAATGAACAAAGCTGAACAAGTATCTGTGACATAGAAAGTCCAAGCTTTGGGGTTCATGCCAAGAAGATTTGGAGTTGGGTCACATGGAGAATTTATTTCTAGTGTATTGACAACCATTCATACATATTTCAGTATGGCTGCATCAGTTCTAAGTTCCATGAATAGTCATGTCCTTGGTTGTTTTGTTGCTCTTAGCCATTCCAACTTGGGGGAGATAAAATATCAAAGTTGTTTTAATTTGTACTTTCCTAATTGTTGAGAGTAATCATGACTTTTTGAGATATTTCTTAACCATTTTTATTTCTTTCACAACTTAAAAATGATGGTGTAAGTCATCATTTCCCTCCACTTCTTTTCCTTCCTTCATGTCTACCCCCTTGTTCTCTCTCAAAGTCTCTTCTTTAATTATTATTTTAACATACATATGCCCCTCCAGCCACATGCAGAAATCTGTAGTTGTAACCTGCTGAGTCCATTTTGTGTATTTTTCATGTACATGATTTGACAGCTGAAAAATTGGTATTAGATAGCCAATTAAGGGGCTCATCACAGATGAAGACTGCTTCTCTTGTTACAAGCACCCTTAGTTAATGGTAGTTCTGTGTTTATGGTTGAGGACTCATGAGTTATTCCTTTTTCTTTTAAAATACTCTGCTCAAATACATACCCTATCTTTAAATTTAATGATTTGATTTCTTCATTCTATTTTTATTTGAGTCTGTATACATCCTGTCTATTAATCCTCTGTCAGGGCTATAGCTGGCAAACATTGTCTCCTACTTTGCAGGATTCTGCTTCACTCAGTTGTTTGCTTAGATGGATAGATACCTTTTAATTTTATGAGGTCTTACTATTCAATTAGTATCCTAAGTTCTGGGACAAATAAAGTCAGTTTCAGGAGGTCCTTCCCTACATCTGTATCTTGTTTGGTGTTCTCTGTGTTTGTGTGTTTCAGGGTTTCAGGTTTCACCTTGAGATCTTTGATCCATCTGAAGTTGATTTTTATTCAGAGTCATAAGTATAGGTCATATTATATTTGAGAACATCTAGTTTTCCTAGCATACTTTGTTGAAGATGCTGTCTTTTCTCTATATTTTGATAATTTTGTCAACTATTAAATGGCTGTGCTTAAGTATACCCATATTTGAATCTTCAGTTTTATCCCATTGGTCTAAAGTCTATTTTAGTGTCTGTGACATTGTGTTTTATTTCTATGATATGTTTTTGTATTGAAAATGGATTTTCTTCCATACAATTTATTCTCATCATGCTTTCTCCTTCCTCCTCTCCTCTGACATCCTCTTCATTTCCCCACCCACCCAAATTCATACCTTTTCTTTCTCTCTCTCATTATAATATAAATAGACATGTAAGATACTACTACTACTATCAACAAAAATAATAATTATAAAATAAAATGGAAACATACAATGGTAATCACTTCAGAAAGAATTGTTATGTTGCTCATTTTTTTTGAGGGAACATTTGTTTTTCCATGTGACTTTTTAAAATCTAATTCTTCAATAAATGCAATAGGTATTTTTTAAGTCTGAAGGCTGCTTCTGGTAAGATGGCCATTTTCATAATATTAATTCTATGAATTCATGTTCTTAGGAAGCTTTTCCATTTTCTTAGTGTGTTCCACAATCTTTTTCTACAGGGATTTAAAGTATTCATTGCAGAGGTCTTTTTGGTTAGGTTTATTCCTAAATACTTTCTTTGGAGACTGCTGTGAATTTAAATGTGTCTATGATGTTTTTCTCAGTCCTTATTGGTGTATAGAAAAGCTAATTTATTTTTCTCTTTTTTTTTGTTTGATATTGTATCCTGCCCTTTGGTTGAAGTTGTTTATCATTTGTAGAAGTTTCCTCATGGAAATTTTTATATCTCTGCTTATATCATGCCATATTGTCTGCATAGAGCAGGATACTGGTGACATAAGTGATAGGATGGAAAATGGGTTTGGCAGTATTTAATGGAGAAAGAGAGTACAATGCAGAATATGGGAAAAGGAGGAGGGAGAAATGGTATTAAGGTTGTTTGAGATTATTATAGTGCATCATATAATTTTAAATTTATCTAAAATTACACATACTGCCCATAACCGTACGTGTACCTTTATTAAATTATTTCATGCTGGTTGGTGTGATAATTCTTCCCTCTGGTTCCATAGACAATCTAGCAAAAATCTCAAGCCTGGACAAAAGAATCACATCTTTCAGGATGTCCATAAGGAAAGTCTAAGACATACCTAATACTACCATTTATTGCTATTGCTCTTGGTTGCCTCCCCAAAGATTAAGGTAAGCCTCTATTGCTTAAGACACCACAAATTTTCTACGAAGGACTTTGGAGATTTTAACAGGATCTGATACAAAACTATCCTCCCAGAAGACTAGCTTTCATAGCATATAAAGGAGATACTTAAGCTGCAGATGTAGTAAATAAATCAGTAACACTACACAGTTGTGATTTCTATGAACCAATACATGATATTTTTAAAGAAAGTGACTTTAATATCCTGGCATTAACCAATAGTTGTTATAACTGGATATAAGGACCAAAAAACAGGAGCAAATCATACTTGTCCTGGAATCCCACCCAATCACCCATGGCTTCTGAGATCTACTATTGTCATTTTACTTAAACAGTATAAGTACTTACTGTATTCTAATAAGCTATATTTTACCTACAGACAAATATCAAGAAATTAATCCTCATCCTTTCATCTTGCAAATAGTTGGAGACCATTACAGAAAGTTACAGTGGTAAAAAAAAACAATGCAGAGGACATATGATGATGGGATGTCCATTCACTATCGATGGACCTCCAACATAGCCTCTATATCCAAAGCTCAGGAGATTCCTTGGAAGAGACCTTGCATTTATTAAATTATTCACATGTATTTCTGTGTGTTAATAATAATTAAAGAAAAAGAGGATCTTAATTTGAAAAGGAGGAAGTCTGGAGACATGGGATGAGTTGGGGTGAGGAAAGAGGAGGAATGTTATAAATACATTAAATTAAATTTAAAAAATAGAACAATCTCTGATAGATTTGGAAAATGGTCGCATACTATATTTTTTGACATTTTGGTTACGTGCCTAGCTTTTAACTGGTGAGTCGTTTCTTCTTCTGAAATTATGTCTTTTCTAAAGCTGAAGCATAACAATTAACTCTTAAAGACAGATGCTTTCTTTGTAGTATATAGCAAGTACTCAAGGGTAAGCATATCTCAATGGGTCTTGGTAGTTATGATTGTACATTTTCAAGAATGTCTAATGTATTTATATTAAAATACATGAGATTGCTACTTGCAATCTCTGTGTATATGCAATTTAAAATCCATTCATTTTGTGTATAAAGGAAGTATTGTATGCACTACAGGAATTAATGTGGAAAACATGACTAATTCAGACAACGTAGGTTTCTACCAAGGCATGGAAGCATATTTTCATTTAAATTGTTGTACATACTAATTAGAAGTCATAGTTTCTTATTTAAAACAGTTAACTGTGGAAATAGTCTTTTAAAAGTAAATTTTGGTTTCTGTGGATATCTTGTTTTGAAGTTTTATTTCTAAGATCATGTTTCTATTCATACTAATAGATAATGAAGTAGATATAGCTCCTTAGTAATTAGTTACAGGACTCCATAAAGGGTGGCAATCACAAAAATTTCTTAGGAATTGTAAGGCTTTGAAACTAGCTAACAGATAAATTTTTTTTTGGTTTGTTTCTGGGATTCTTATGAAGATCATAAAAACATCCAGATAAAAGATATGAAAATTTCCATAGAAATTAGGGTTTGAGAAAAAAAATTAACTACTATGTAAATTGATATTATATCAGAACTAATATATGTATTATGAAAAACTCTTGTAGAAATTTATTTTAAGATGTATTACTTTTGTTTATGTTGCATTTGTTTAGCTCTGTAAAGCTGTGTTACTGTGCCTGTCTAAAACACCTGATAGTCTAATAAAGAGTACAACAACCAATAGTAAGGCAGGAGAGAGCCAGGCAAGGCTTGCAGGCAGAAGGGATAAATAGAAGAAGAAATCTTGGAGGAGGGATTGAAAAGGGGGATCCAGAGAAAGAGGAGGATTCCAGGGGCCAGCCACTCAGCTACACAGCAAGCCATGGAGTAAGAGTACAATTTAAAGAAGTAAGAGAATGGGAAAAGCCCACAGACAAAATATAGCTAGGACAATTGAAAGTTAAGAAAGCTGGCAAGAAACTAAGCCAAGCTAAGGCTGGGTATTCATAAGCAATAATAAGCCTCTGTGTGTGAATTTATTGGGGAGCTGGGTGTTGGACCCCCAAAAGAGTAAAACAAACAACAAAAACCTATTAATTTATAAGTATTATTAATTTATTAATGTGAAAATCATTTAAAAAGAGAGTTTTGACAGATGCAACTTCCACGGATTTTATAATGCTCCTCCTAGAAAATTTGGGATATTAAAAAAATATATATATACCAATACCTGATGTGTGATGCCTCTCTTTGAGTTATTGGTCAGGGAGCCTCCTGAGCCTCTTAACAACATAAACTATTGTCATTTATCTTGTCTTTCCACCAGAACTTAATTCTAAGGTCCTATACCTGAAAACACCACATGCTTTATTCACAGGATGTGTAGAAATCAAAATGACATATGCTGAAACTTTAATAATTGCAGTAAGGGCAAAATAGTCTACCAAGGAAGAAAAGATATCAATAGCCTTACACTGTTGTGAACTTTGTTACTTGTAATAACCACCTCTCTGTCAGGAAATTGCAACTGATCCAGTAGTGGCATGATTATGATAGGTTTAACCAACTAGTTTCTGATGGGATTTGAGGATCAATTCATGAGGGAATGCATGGCTGGTACTATAAACTTGGACAAGAGCCAGTCAGTCTCCAAGAAGCCCATAGGCACTAGGCACAAACCTACTAGACTCTAAATTGACAAATAAGGGGAAACATGCTTATCTGGAAAGGTAAGAAAAAAATATTGTGGTGCTTAATAATAATTTGATGATCAATCATTTGATTTTTTGATTGTTCTTCAGGAAAACAGAAGCAAAAATGAGAAATAGTTTTAAAATACTATGTGTATTTGTAGTAAAAAAATCACATTATTGTATGTTCTGACTTGACCCTATTCCTAGTCAATACTGAATATCAAATAACCAAAAGGAATAGGTCATTCATTATCATATACATGAACATCACTTCTATATACTGTGTGAACATGTGACAAAGGAAAATTATAAAAAAAAATAGTTTCATTAACATGGTCTTGAGGTTCCCTTTTAGATAATATTAAATAGAGCATCCAGGATACTATAATTATAGAATAGTATAAACATAAAATTCAGTATAACCTATATCAAAAAATTACATTTACACATTAAAATCATGAAGTAGATATTTCCTCTAATTTTGCTGGAATACCAACCACAGTGTATTGTTTGAAATGTAATTGATAGAACTATATATATGGTTAACATGATTATTATAAAAATGGTTAGAATCATGCATATATAGACAACAAAATTCAATAAAATCTTTAATATCCAGAAAGAATCATTAATTAACCAGTTAGAAGTAGCCATTCTATTCTTAGACTCTGAGAAAAAATGATGATGAAGCCATTGTCTTCATGGCCATCAGCTGCCTACCCACTTGACCTCCTTCACCTTTCTGCACATACCAGTGATAAATGACAGAAGAACATCTGGACATCTTGCCTTTCCAAAGTCTCCAGAGCTCTTCTTGCTGCTCTGAGCTTTATCTTTATTTAACCTTTTACTTTTTAATGATGAAAGATTGTCTCTCCATCAGCAGTTCTTTACCCATAGTGAGCTCTTGTCACTAACTCCCAATTTAAACACTTAGGGGTCAGGCAACACAACTTTGCCAATCTATGCATTATTTTGTCTGCTTTAACCCCCTAATAGTCTAGTCCACATGACTCTGTTGAGCTTAAGTAGAAGAATGTCCAGTCAGATTTTCTCTATGCTTAAGACACTCTCATTACATGATTTTGTCAACATAGGAAGCTAAATTAGCTTTTAGCACATCAGCATATCTTTTATCAACTCATACTTTACAAAGTATAAATATTCCAACTTTCAAAAGTACAGACTTGAATAATTTCACAAATTGAAAGGAATAAAAGCTCTGATTAATTGTTCCAGATGAGCTACCAATCTTCTTAATCATTGACATTAATTTTTAAGAGCATGAATAAGACACACAACACTTTTTCTGAAGCTCGTACTATAAAACTGAGATATTAGATACATTTCCACAAACCCAAACAAAGCAAAACTTAAAGAAAAAGAGTAATGTGAATAATTTGGCAAATCACATTCAGAGAACCTGAGTGTTTCTTAGGTATTCCTCACTGTGATGGGACCACATACTAAAGTTCTCTAGCTCATGTGGGCAAAATTCTACTAGTAAGCATTTGAAGAAATGGGAAATGATAAAAGAAAGAAAATTATCAGAAAATGGAAAATTTGTATAACAATATTATATAATAATTCAAGTTGTATTTTTCATATTATTTTAACAGTCAAGATTCATCTAGGATAAATAAACATACACTTTGAGTAAAATCGCCTTTACTCAACAATGTTCAGTTCTTTTGCAAAAATAATGATTTCTTTATTTGTAACTCACAGGTCCTATAATACCTAGTACTCTGACATAAGAGTCATAACCTCTATTGATTAATGTCAGCTCAAATTAACACCTTTCAGTAAACAATAGCTATTTTCAAATCCATACACATTAACAAGTATAATGAGAAAAGTCTCATAATAATTTCACTTATGGTAATATCATCATAGAATGGCCACTTAGATTAAAATTATGAAATAGAATAGGGAAATGCACTCCACCAGGCAAAATTTCCCTCAACACATTTTTCTATGATACCTCAGTTCCTGAATTCCAGATTATTTCTATCTTCTTGTCCCAGAACACAACCACCAATGCTTTACTTATAGACACATAACGTTTCAATCCCTATAATACCTGGGGCTTAATTTCTAGAATGTTGTTCAAAAATATTACTTACTTTCCCTGAGGGATAATTTACTAAGTCCAAAGAACTGATATTTGGATTCTTGTGATTGCTGGGGAGGCCGTGACAAGGCTATCCTTAGGAAAGAATGGGCTGGGTATTAGTGCTATAATACTGAGTGAAGTAGCTCCTGGTTTAGGATGCAGGAGCAAGATGATTTCCTACAAATTCAAAATTATCATTCTTTCTAAAGAAACAAAAATAAAACCTCTTAGTTGTTATTCAAAAGCACATATTTTTACCATATTTGATATTTCTTTTTGCTAACTAAATTTAAAGGCCTTTTACCATATTTGGTATTTACTTTTGCTAACTAAACTTAAAGGCTGTCAATATTTATTTTGAATTTAAGAATAAAATCGTATTCAAGTAAATTTCAAGCCAAAGCACACTTAGGTCCAATGACTGGAAATTTAAAATTGAATCTGTAAAATTTCAGGACAATATACTCCAATTATGTAGGCTTGGGTTCTATCGATAGACTACCAGATAGGGTATGAATCCATTTCAACATAAATTAAATTAACAAACATAAGGAGTACTCCATCACATTTAGCAGCAAATTACCCAATGGTTTCCTAGAGTGTAAAGGAAGAACTATGCACTTCCAAAACTCACATATGTCAGTCTTGTTATGATTGATTTTAATTCTGTAGCAAAATAATCTGACAGGGTCATTTAAAAAGTCATTGATGTTGGTAATATGAAAGCCTTATGTTAAATTTCAAATAGCAACATGATTCTTACTGTGGGAAAAATAATACTAATAAGGTGGCTTTATCTCTGATTCTGTGTGTTATTTTCAGTGATCTGTGGTAGGAGTCATTATAAACTCCATACAATCATGAACACCATAGTGCAATTTGGAATAAAATGAGTAAATAGTCAAAACCAGGCCCATTAAATATGATGATTTTAGAGGCTAAAGTGCTAAAGCAAATGAAAAGATCATCTTTGCATTTAAAAAAATAGCATTAAATGGCACTGGAGATGTCATCAAAAGAACAAAGTAGAGTGCAGGGTATAATAGGTCCTAATCTTGTTTAATAAAAATCAGGAACACTTTAAATGTGTGCATGTTTTATCCCAAAGCTAGACTAAAATAGAGAAAAAAACATTATTTTTAAAAGGAGATGCATTGAAAACAGAGTAAATTAATACGGAACTGTTTTAGTAATAGGTGTTAAAATGACAATTATATTTGCTATTCTGATGATAATATTAAAAATAAGTAGGAATCAATAAAAAATGTCCTCACAGGATGGGTTTAACAGAAAAATACCAAGACCATAGATTTATATGTACTTTAAATATCTACTCAAGTCTGTTTCATGAATCTTAAAAGTGTCTTATTACTAAAATCAAACCTGAGGCCAGGTATTGGGGTGAATGCTGAAAGATCAGAGAAGTAGAACAAGCCACAGCTTCCTCATCTTGCCAATTCCTCTGCTGATCCTATTTCCTCAAACTGGAAGCCTCTGAGTCCTTATCCAAATAAATCTCAGCTGAACTCCTTCTCAAAAGCCTGAAAACTTAACCAGGCAAATGCTTGTAGTTTCTGGTCTTTATGTCTTATATGACTTTCTGTTTTTTGCCATCACTCCCTGGGATTAAAGGCTCACTTCTTAGGATTAAAGGTGAGTGTCACCATGCCTGGCGGTTTCCAATGTGGCCTTGAACTCTCAGAGATCCAGAGGGATTTCTTCCTCTGGAATGCTAGGATTAAAGGTGTGAGTGCCACCATTTTCTAGCCTCTGTATCTAGTGGCTTTTCTGTTCTTTGACCCCAGATAAGTTTATTAGGGTGCACAATATTTTGAGGAACACAATACCACCACACAAATCTATAGGAATTAGAAACTGAATTTTTATTTATGTTTTCATAACAATCTGTTACCTGAATATATTAAGAATAAAGATAATTTAAATTTTAATTAATAAAGAAAACTATTTCTCTAAACAAAGTCAGTTTAAAAAAACAGACTTTGATAAATGCCAAGATACACAAAAAAATTTATTTAAATACACAGTAAAATTCTTCATTCACTGGTTAAAATAGTATTCTCCATTAGTACACTATATATAATGGGCATATCTTAAGAATATTGGGAATAAGGTGGATTATAATAAACAGTATTAATGTGACACACAAGATAATAGCTTTTTTCATTTATTTGATGTTCTGAGACAGGGTCTCAGTACCATTGTAGCCTAGACTGTCCTTGAATTAATGTCAATCATCCCACCACAGCTCCTGAAGTCTCACCCTCTCACCTGCTTTGATTAGGCATAAGTCACTATATAGCTTCAGGATCACATTCTTGAATCAGTAGTCTTTATATATTCTATTTTCAAAGTTAGTTATCATTCTGTAATCTTCTCATGATTGTACTTTATCATTGCTCAAAATTTAAGAATTGATACATTAACATGTTTGACCAGATTTAATTGAAATACCTATTTTAAAATAATTATGTTTATACAATATTGTATATATACTGTATATATATATTGTATATATACTGTTTATTTATCTGTAATAATTTGTGTCAGATTATATACATGTATGAGCAATTGGTTATGAATGCAAATTTAATTTACTACATTTAATAATTTTGACAATAGAAAACATAAAATGATGATTTTAGTTAAATATACACCATATTATATTGTTTAAGAATTGTGAGGTAGGACATAAACAATCTTCTAGATTCTCTATTTTTGTCTTATATTGAAAACAAATGTTTTCATATAATATATTCCAAACATGGTTCCCCTGCCCCCACTCATCCCAATTCCTCCCACCTCCCCTCCATCTGGATCCACACACTTTCTACGTCTCCTTAATAAAAACAGACATCTGAGGAATGATAAAATACAATGCAATAGAGTAAATAAAAAAAAAAAAACAAATAAATAAGAATACAACAAAATAATCAAGCAAGACAAAGGTAAATTAAAAGTACAAGAACCTCATATGGACACACACACACACACACACACACACACACACACACACATTCGAATCTATACAGGTGCTGTGTGTGAGAGCATCATAGATACTTCTGCCAAAGTTCCAAGCCATGGTAAGCCATTACGTGTTAAGCTGTGAAGTCAATACCTGGAAGGACGTAGAGAGTATAGAATATTGGAGATATCAGGACCATGGTATGCATGAAAAGAAAAGCTGGCATGGACATCATCCATGAGAGAAGCTATGTGTACTTTAGTCAACAGAGCTGGTGGCGACATTTGCCCAAGCACTTTGGAGCTCATAGATTCCATCCTGAGCATAAGGTAGCCTACACAGAGTGACACACTTGGTCTTTGCCTTTTTAGTTTTTTATTTGTTTTGATCTAAGTCATGTGGTCTTTGTATAATCTGATCACCTCTTGCTATGCTTTGTTGCTTTATTTTTTGTTTCTTTTTATCCCCTTTGGGAATAAGGGTGTATGCTTTGTACTATTATGTATTTGGATAATATAAGTTGATTTGTTGTTCTCATAAGAATTCTCAGGGAATGGAGGTGAGGGGCTAGGGGGAAGGTGGAGGTGGGGGTGGGAGGGGGGAGGACAGGGGAACCCATGGCTGATGTATAAAACTAAAACACATAATAATAATAAAATATAATAAAAAGAATTCTCAGTGAAGAGGCAGCCTTGATTCTCAGAAGCTATTGGAATTTCCACTTTAATTTTATTTATTTTCTGCATAGGTGTCTGTGCTTATGTGAGTTTATGTATCGCATGTAGACCATGAGAGAACATGAGGTCCCCCCAAACCGGACTTAGTGATGGTTATGAACTAACATTGAGGTTCAGGTACCCAGCAGTAAATCCCCTTACCCACTGAACCATTGTCTCTCCAATTCTGAAATTTCAACTTTTAAACAGTGTTAGAATTCCTTAAAAGTATAGTCAAATTGAACAAGACTGAATGCATTTTTGTTTTACAACATATCTATGACATATCTTTGGCCTGGCTACTGGCCAAGCAGCGTTTTATTTATCAACCAATCAGAGCAACACATTCACAATTTACATCAGCTCAACCCAAAATTTCAGAGGGATTATAGCCGTCAATACAGATTTCTAGCTCTCAAAAATGTGAAATAATACATTTTTGTTTGGTTGGTTTTTTGTTTGTTTGTTTGTTTTTCAAGACAGGGTTTCTCTGTGTAGCTTTGCGCCTTTCCTGGAACTCACTTTGGAGACCAGGCTGGCCTCAAACTCACAAAGATCTGCCTGCCTCTGCCTCCCGAGTGCTGGCATTAAAGGCGTGTGCCACCACCTCCTGGCTGGGATTTTTATTTTTTAAACCACTTTTTTTTTTCCCTCACACATATCCCTATGAAGCTAAGACAAAGTACAAGGGAATGAAGTCAATCACAAAAAGGCAAATAGGGAAAACTACAAGTATAAACTTTGTATAATTCCACTGATATAAATTTTCTCCATTAAACAAATTCATGTAGATAGAAATATGAGTAGTTTCCTGAAGCTTGAGAACAGGAGGAATGGGAAATGATTTGGCAAATTGGGTATAAGATTTCTTATTGGGATGATGAAAATATTCAATCATCAGGTAATGGTGATGATTATATAACTGCAAAAATAATAGGACTTAAGAAAATTTATAATTTAAGTGGTACTACTGGTGTATATAATATCAATTAAAAAAAAAAAAGACTGGGGTAGGTGTGTTGTAAGATTGTGCAAGATGACCCTCCCAATCCTCCACATGTGCTGTGATCACCAAGTTTGCTCAAATTCATCAAAGGGGAATTACAATCCCGCTCAAGTTTTCAGGTGAGAAAACTGCCAGTATTGGCTGTGGACTTGTCTGTGCAAGAGGAGGCAAACTTGGAACCGAAAGAGGAGGAAAACCTGGTCCCAAGAGACTGACCTCTAAGAGCCAGAACAGCCAGAGAGGGTGAAATCTGTGAAGATGCTAATATTCTCACACTCAAGAACCTCAAAGACCTTTGCAGTAATTGGCCTGCACCCTTATAGAAGCCCTGACACTTCAGTGGAATCCGCAGTGTGAGCCGTGAGCAAGGGAGGACTTCTCTGTGTCACCTGTAGAGCCATGGCAGTGATGTTGAGAAACAGAGGCAAGACATGCTATAGCAAAGATGGCTCATGGCCCACAAGAGCCGAGCCTGCCACTAGATATCCCTGAGGATCATACTTACACTGTCTGGCCCTTCGAAATAGAGATTTTTGTGCATATTTTCACAGACCAAGTCAAAATTCAGGTCTCGGCCAGAAAGTAGGTGGTGCTGTTTCATAGTATGTGCTATATAGTCTTCTACCTGAAGTGAATCGGAAATGCTTTGGGGGACCCTGGTTTCCAGAACAAATTCTCTTTGGTTGATGAGCCTGAGGATAAGCACTATGGGCAATAACAACCAGGTTGGCAGAGCCCATATATTACCTGGACTTTATGAGCTATGCCGCTCCACATCTGCAAACATATACAAGGAATCCAGATCGTCAAATTCCAGAAACTTACAATTTCCTGATCTCTATTTCTCTGTCCCTCTCTGTCTCTCTCTGTCTCTCTCTCTCTCTCTCTCTCTCTCTCTCTCTCTCTCTCTCTCTCTCTATATATATATATATATATATATATATATATATATATATATATATATATATATATATATCACTATGTCTGTCTGTGTGTGTGTGTGTGTGTGTGTGTGTGTGTGTGTGTAGTTTGGCACACGCCTTTAATCTGGAATGGTAGTTTGATTAGAATGTACCCCATAGTCTCAGGCATTTGTTCCCCAGTTGGGTGGTAACACTGTTAGGGAGATTTACAAGTTGCTGCCACCCTGGATGGTGATGATGTGTGCCACTGGGGTGGGCTTTGGGACTTTAAAGACTTATCTATTTATAGTTCACTTTCTATGCTTCCTGCTTGCAGTTTAAGATTCAAGTTCTGGGCCTACTACTCCAGGAGGCATCCATGCCTGTTGCCAGGCTTCCAAGCTGAGATTTTGATGGGCTTTTATCCCTCTGGAATCATAAACCCAAATACATTTCCTGTCTTTCTATAAGTTGCCTTGGTGGTTGTGTTTTGTCACAACACTAGAAAAGAACTAATGCCCTCTTCTCTGCCGGGAAGAAGGGAAGGAAGATAGATGGGGCACTTCTCCCTGCCTGCATTGCCAGGTGAAGGAAGCTCAGGCCAAAACCTAGCTCCATAGCTGACAAAATGCCAACCTCAGTTCTCATTGGCAACGACTGAAACACTTACAGGCCAACCCTGAATCCAACTGGATCCCAGTCCTGTGTCCAATGAGGGGGTAAGGGAGCAAATAGCAGTTTGCAGGAGAGGTCGAGTTTGCTGGAGAGTAAGCAGAAGGAAGCAGCTGTGTGCTAGGCCCAGTGTGCACTACTCAAGACAGTCCCTCATGAATGGACAAGGAGGGGCTCTGCCAGCAATGGGACCAGTGCTGTTACTCACACAGCCCTGAGGTAAATGTGATTTCTGTCAAGCTTCCTCACAAACTGTCCATAGACCCACATCTGGATGTCCCTGGTTGAACCACAGTGGTAATAGGGTCATGTAAAGACTGAGCGAATCAAGCAATGCCACTCAAAAACAAAACAAAGAACGTCAGGGAGTCAGGTCCTATGCTCTCAGGTGTTCAAGATCAAACTCTCCTTTTTGTTTTTAACCTATAGGTCTCCCACTTTTTTTAGGCTAATTGCACAATATTTCATCTCATGTTAGAGCCCAGAAAAATGTCTTTTAGACTTCTATATGGCTTTCTTCTCATTCTTGCTGATGTTTATACTAAGTAGAGGTTTGATCAAAGAAAAGTGCTTTTTTTCTACCTATCTTATATGAACTGCGTGATACTGATGCATTTGTGTTCTTCAATTAGAAAACGAGCCTTGGCTATCTTAGTTAATGCCATAGCTAAAATATTCTCTCATGTGTAAATAAAACTGAAAAAGATATAATGAATTTTGGTTTGTTTGGTTGGTTAGCTTTACTTTGTATTGTTTTTCTTCCTTCTAAGTAAAGGTCCCTGAAGCCACCTTGCCATGCTTAATTAAAATAGGCTTTCTGAGCTTGGAAAATGGTTTGGCAGTTAAGAATGACTGTTACTATTACAGAAGATCCAACTTCAGATCCCATATTCAGCCAGTCACAATTACATGTAACTCAAACTCCAAGGGATCTGACATGGCCCTCTGGTCTTTATAGGAATATGCAGACAACGTGGCTTTCACTAGTGAATATAAAAAGAATTTAAAAAGTAAACAAATAAAAGATTTGACTTACTCTCCCTCTTCTATAAAGTGCCAGCATTCTGTTGTTTTTCAGTGGGATCTTACTAATGACACAGATTCTGTCTTGCCGGCTTAGATTTCCAGAGAAAGATTTTATTTATTTGAAGTCAGCTTTTTTTTTTAATTGAAGACTTTATTTCATTTACAGCTTTCCTTATTATCAACAAGACGAAGCTGACCAGCTGTGGCTCCAGTTTTGAGAACTCCCACAGCAGCTCGGAAGCTGTTTTCTAATTAAATGTAGGACCTGGCATTGGTGGGATTGATATTTATTTATATGTAGGTTACATTCATTGAACCCATGGACCAAATTTTAAAATATTGATCTGCCACATTTGAGTTGAAGAAAAAGAATCTTCCCCACCTCAAATAAGTGATCAAGTCCCGAGAAGAGCATGTCTGATTGATCGTGGGTTGATACCCCAGTTCCCACCTCTGCAAAAAAGGGTATTGGACAGGTCAAGTGTTCTCTGGGTGGATGACACCTGGACAAACACCAGTACATTGTCCTAAATTTTTTTTTCCACAGAGATTGGACCTCTACTCTTGCCTGCTTGTTTATAATAAGAAAGGGGGAACTGTAGAGAGCTGCGTGCCGCACCCTAAAGATGGCACTGGCTTCTGCCTTCCACCTTCCCGATGGTGAGCGCTCTCGGTAGTAAACAATTCCACATTAGGCTTGGCTTTAGGATCTGGCTTGCTTCCATATACCTGGACCTATCCGCGATGCCCATGTGGCAGTTTAGGGTTGGCTACCCAGAGGCTATTAGGGCTGAGGGAGGGCTCCCCCCAGGGTCAGAAGATTGTTCAAGGTTCCTGAATAAACTGCTGAAAGAAGAGCTCGGTGTTGCGTCTTCCTTTCTGGTCGAGGCGGTCGCGACAAACTTTTTATGTTAGATAACTTCATTATGTGTACAAAATGTATCTTGTGGTTCTCCTTCACATTACCTGCTTTGTCACACATCACTGCAACACATGTGCCTACTTCTTTCTTCCTTTACCTAAGACTCTTTCTCTTTCACATCCTGTCATATGTGTCCTTGAAAGTAGTATTGGCATCAGGAGAGATGGGAGAAAACCTAAGTGTTTTAAATATTCAATTAAAACCAACTAAAATGTAACAAAAATTAACAAAAAATAAAATATAAAGTACTAGAAGGTAGAATTCTGAAAGACTAATGTCGTAGAGGCAGGAAACAGGTCAAATAGATGCAAAAGTATTGTGGGATGAGAAATAAGATCAACTGGTTATTCACATGAAGTTTTTACTCAGGGGGAAGTCTGGAATTAAATGCTATTGATATTTGCATTACATTGTGAATGTATTTAATGCCATTGAATTGTGCCTTTATTACACAATATTACATAAGATTTTATAAAAATTAGGAAAACATCAATTGCTTTGTAATAGAATAGTGACAAAATTTTCGGGGTTTCAAATTAGAAAGTATACTTGTTATAGTAATGTAAGTATTTTCAGTTATGATTCCAGCAAGCACTTAGGATACATATGCAAAAATGAATAATCCTTGTGTATTAGGAGAACTAATATTTTTTACATTCTAATAATTCCAAAAGTAATATACTTTTCATTAAAATATAAATCAAAATACATGAAAATTATTTTAAAGATACTGAATAAATTATTTCAAAAGACACATGGAAATGCAAAGGAATAGGTAAAGCAATCCAAAACAGACAGAATTGATATTTGCAATACTCATCCAATTTCAAGTGAGCCACACACAACATTGGAAAAGAGGAAACTCAAATCAATGAAGTACAATGGAGAACACGGAAATAGGCATCCACAAATAAAAGAACTGATCTTTGAGAAAGAAGTGAAGCAAAATCAATGGAGAATGAATAGTTCTTCCAGTAAGCAGTGTCAGTAGTATGAGATGTCTATTTACAAACAAATGAAATCAGACAAAGGATTTTAATGCACACACACAAAAATATTTCCCAAGAGATAATAGAGATACATGCAATTTTTTTAAGGGAAGAACTTTTGGAAGACATTATAGAATGATATCTGATGCTGGGTTACAAGTCAGATTAATAATCATATCCAGATGGGTGGTGGTGGCTCATGCCTTTCATTCCAGACTTTGGAAGCAGAGCCAGGTCCATCTCTGTGAGTTCCAGACCAGGCTGGTCTACAGAGCAAGATCCAGGACAGGAACCAAAACTACACAGAAAACCCCTGTCTCAAAAAAACAAACAAACAAAAAATCATATCCAAGGCATCATATGTAAAAGAAAAAATAGTAAATATTGCTTAAAGTTATTAGTTATTAATATGACGTCACTGTTAAAGGAATGGAGGATGGTAAACACATAGACTAAAAAAATGCAAAACTGAAAGAAAATGAAAATCAAACAATTGGAAAACATAATTTGAAAATGAAAGAGTACCTTACAAAAATGTAAATGGCAAAGAAATTTATGCAGTGATACTAGCCTTATTCCCATTAACAAAAGCAAATTCCAAGAATGACATCATATACCAACTTACTTATTAGAATCATTATTTGTTGCAAAATAGAGTGATAATAGCAACAGTCTTTCCCTTCACAATCAACATGATCATTCATCATTTTTTCCTATGATCCAGGAATCACAGTTGAACATATATAGTTGTTTCTCAATACATTTGAAAAGTGTGTTCTCAAAAGTGTAAAGGAGGAAAAAAAAAACCTTCATAGACCATGAAGGTTAAAGAAAATGTAAAGGTCTCAGTGGGAACTTAGAAAAGAAATGAAAACTAAAAGAAAAGAAAGGAACTTAAATAAAATATTGAATCAATATTAGTATCAATTTTATTTTACTGGTTGTGATGAATTTACCACCTGCACATCTGTGAGCAGTAAGTATTCATGAGTTTTATCACAGCTGTTATATTACTACTGTGGTATATCTGTGAACCACATACCATTCAGTCACATAAAAGGTTATGTGATTTTACAATTGTTCATTTACTGGGACTGCAAGAATTAGTAACTACTCAGAAGATCCTCTCATAAATATGAAACTAGGACAACTCATTATTTGCATGTGAAAGCTGGTGAAGATACTTATGAATGGCTCCATGTTCTTGAGCACAAAATAAGTGAAATTATAGAAAACAGCACAGTTTTTTTTTTAATTTCCTCAAATTAGACAATAAGAAACAAGTACTAAATATACATTATAATAAATACTGTTTTAGACAACATGGTTTTGAACTCAAAAGACATTGGCAATAACTGGAATTATCTTTGATTGTGTAAATAGTATTTTCCAATTCACTTTGTTTCACAAATCAATAAATGGAAGGAAAAGTATCAATAATCTGCAGATAAACACATTGTGTTTCTTCCAACAGGAAGTTATCAGGCTATCTACCTTAGATTCATGAGGCTATCCAACAGGATGTATGAGGATATCTATCTCATTATTATTTTTGTTTATCAGTTAGACGAGCCCTTCCATTAACAAGTCAGATTAAGATACTTGAACCCTACCAATTGTTCACTGCAATAATGTATGTTTTGAATCTAAATGAGGTATTCAGAATTAAAAATTAGAAGAAAGGATAAAACTAATTACTTGTTGTAATATATTGACCAGTGTTTCATACTTAGAATTAATCTTTTTTTTGTTTTATTTTTCAATTAAACAATTATATAAGGAATGGTTGAACATTGATAAGCAATTATCTTTAGGTGGACTATAAATATGCTATTGTTTGGTTAGTTAGTGCTCTCTGGAAACATTTCTGTGGCACTTTAAATATTTTTAAACTATTGCTGTTTATGATAAATCAAAGCCAAGAGCTGATAGAATTAGTACATCTGGTCAAGAGCAGATGTATTCTGCATTGTTTTCAATAGTCCTGCATACTCCAGGAAACACACTTTCCATTCCATTCCTCTTCTCATAGGCCTGTCACAATTAGCAAAACATTAGATCACTGACAGTAAATGAGAATGTCTGCTACAAAATAGCATGTTCACCCACCCTTCACAATCTCCCTCTGTAGAACATGCTATTGAAAGCTTGGTTCATCTATGAGTAATTGGGACTCTGACTTATTTCATATGACTTCAGTCATTTCACTAAGAAATGCAACAAATTCATTTATATTTAGCATATGTTTTGTCTCTACTGCAAATTTCGATGACATAGAAAGGTAGAATTGTAAGATGTTTCCTAACTCATTTCTCTAAGAAAACCTTGGACTTGGTGCTATGTATTTGTATCCACTTTACGAAATACTCACAGAATAATTCTTACATTTTAAAGAACTTTATTGTTTTAAATTTGCATCTCTACAAATACTGTCTCTGAAGCTTTAGTTTAATTTTACCATTGCAAAGATCTGAAAATTTATATCTGCAGCCAATCCACTCTCATGCTGAAACCAGCAGACCTCAGCAATGAGATTTCTCCATTCAAATAGAAATGTATCCAAACTCAGCATTCCTATCAACAATTAAATCATAATTTGTGCCTCAAATCCATCATTTCCTTTAGTTTTTACTCATTAAATGCTGCTGCTATTTCTCATCTTCAAACAGCAAATTTCAATATTAGGGCATTATATTTCATTTTCTTTTCTTTAAACCTTCTCCATTAAGTGACTGCCAGCTACAAGTCATTTACTCAATTTCATTGCCATGAATTTTTCTCCATTTCATTTCTTCTACCCTGGTTCACATGAACATCTCCTCTTTCCTTCACTATTGTAACAACTTTTTAAATTGGCTTTTTACTTCATTATTCATACTGTAATCAACTGGCCCTAGTAAATGTGATCTTATTTGTTTTTCAATTAATGTCAGACTTATAACTCCATTAAATTAGTTTCACAGTATGTGACATTTATGAAGTATTATAGTCTTCTCCTCTATTTCTTTCCATTCTTTACCAAATTTGAGTTGACTCACCTTCAATAATATCTCTCATTCCTCATTGAGATGATATTCATACATGTTGTTTCTATACATTTATGATTCAGGATCATTACCTATTTGTGCACAGTATTTGTTGGGTTAACTCAAAACACATTCTTCAAAATATACATTATTGTTTCTATTATGCCCAGCGACTCACCCCCTTCTCCATGTACTTTTATCATTCTTATAAGGTCCTTATTCTAAATAACTACAAAAATAAACATTTTTACAACCTTTAATATTAAACATCATTCTACTTAAAATACAATATTAGAATATTTAATTTTACCTTGATTTTGTATCTATTCATTCTCTGATTTGAGAATCCATAGTAGTATGCTCTTATTTGTTGGACTGATACAATATATTGGATAGCTCTAAACATACACATATTTGAATAGCTTTTCTTACACATATGCACAGAGATGTATATGTAAAAAGTATATGTAAAAATACCTTTATATATTATGTTCTATACATATAATATGCACATATAATTTACTGCTTCCAAAGACCTGCAATAATTATTCACACATCGAAAGCACATTTGTATTAGGAGTAAAAAATATTATTGCAGTGCATGTGATCAATAATCCTGGAACTCAGACTTTCCTTTTGCATTGCTTATTTGTAAGTAAAAAATATAACACAACATAAAGCTTACCTTTAAAAACATCTATTTAAAGATAAAATAATGTAAAATTTGTGTCAACTACATTTATCTATATGTCATATGCTATTACTATATGTGGTTTGTATTCTGCTTGCTTAGTAATCAAAATTTTTCTGAGCATTTTTAATGCTCTATACAATTCATTTCAATGAATGTTTAGGTTAAAATTTTAAAACTATATTAAAATATGTCACAAGATGTACAAATACAAAATATATTTTCCAAAAATACACATGTTTTACTCTTTGCACTTTAATTGAGAAGAAAAGTAATATAAATGTTATCCAGCCATGAGCTTTGAGAACTATATTAATAATCGAACAGCCTGGGATGATGAACAGATGTAATAGGAGTGTGAATGTCATGGGAATAACTAACTACTTTCTGGTTGTATTCAAGGCTCACATCACAAGGTGAAACTCATATCTGGCACTATTATCGGGCCAAAATCCTGCAGTTACATATTTCAAAGATCCTTGAGGAGAACCTACAATTGTCATTCTGCTAAATAGGTAAAGGATGAAACAAACTCCTAATAATATATTGAACATATAGATAAGTGCATTTTTAGCCTTCAACCCTCATCAGAGGAGCATATTTTTTGAAATAAATGGTGATTAACACAGAAACTCCCAATTGGTCAAGCTTCAAATAGAGAGTCTTCACAATGCTCAGCCCTAAGGGAGACATCAATAAAGTACCCTCTTCTCCAAGGCTCAGTGATCACTTCTGAAGACATTTGAAAGGTTTTAACAAAGGTTGTCAATGATCACAATAATAATGTGTTTGCTGAGTACAATAGAGCATTTCCACATATGAACAAACAAACATACAACAGTTATAGCAGCATGGATAGGACCTGTGCAAGCCTAAGCCAGACAAGATTCCAGCATGGATAAGGAGGACAGAAATTAATTTCCACCTCTAAATGAGGTACTGCTGGGAATTGATAACTACTGAGGGAGGGGTAATGTTTTATCTTTCTGGTCTTTAGTAGATTGACTAAGCTCCATTGAAAGTTTCTACTCCTGAAAGTATGTCAGTATACATTGTACTTAGTGAGTTTAAAAAATATAAATACAGACACAAAGTTAGGTAGACAAGGAAAGTGGATAGATATTGAGGAAAAAAAAAGATTCTAGTACTATTCTTCAGTGGAATTGATAAAATTAAAGAAATAATTCATGGTGAGTTACTATTGATAAATGATATTTGCTAAAGGTATATCTGAATATGTTGAAATCAAGTAAAATAAATGCTCTATACATAAAGACATTTCTCCTCTTTGTAGTTTCTTCTGCAGACCTGGTCTTTTATAGACAACATTATGATTTTTTTCCTGTAGAGTGTGTTAAAAAGATTTTAAAACAAAGGGTGGTGAAGAATCTTCATAGGAAATGCATTCCACTTTGTAAACACAGGTAGGTTGGTTATAAGAAATGTACATCAATACCATTCAGCATGTTTCATCAGTAGTTATCATAAAACAAAGCCACAGTGGATGAACGGAAGGACTTGTGGTCATTGATTAACAGGAAAGGCATACATGATTTGGAGAACTGAACGCAGTTGACACAAAAGGACAAAGTAAGTGGAGAGATGCTGCAAGAGCTGTTAACATTCTACCTTAGACAAGCTGTCACTCTCTCTAACCAGGAGTAGTGACCCCAGTACAGAAAACTGAGAATCAGTAAGTTCCAGTCTGATTACTAAGAGTAAAAGCAACTCTAAGGAAATGGAATCTCAGCATTTTACAGCAGAAGATTTCAACGTGATGCCCAAAGACCATTATTATCGTCAATTGACAAAAAATAGAGTTCACAGCAGTTGGTATCCTGGAAGACTGAGAAAGCAAAGAAAATGGGAAGAGTTAGGAGAAAAAAATACTATTTCTAGAGGAAGAATGATAGCATTGAGTTTTTGCCTTGTGACCTCATAAAACTTTCATGTTTGACTTGCAAGTAGATTGGGGGAGCAGACGTCTTAATATCCTTTGTGCAGCCTAAAAGCCAGATGTTACCTACCATCTGGATGAGATATGTTCAGACGCTGCCATGGGGCTTTCAAAGAAGACAGTATTATCAACTAATGGGAAATATATTAATAAATGTTCTCTATGGATAATGAAATAATTCTTCATTATGAATATGGCAGTTCCTGCTAGTTGCAGTCCTTGCAGGAATGAGAGATAATGAATATAACAATTTGCTATGATTGTTACAAAGTGAGCTGTACAAGAGGTTGTTATCTTCCTAAGTTTCCAGAAAAGTAACAGTAATGATACTGCTTATGAAGGTCATGCTCAGGTTTTAGACTGATAATTTAATATTCCAGGTGAAGTGCCTATAATTGTGTTAGGACTAGTGCTAACATAAGCTTGTACACACTTTTGAATGTGTTTAGGGAAATTTGGCACAGGTTGTAGGTCTTTTTCTTAGAGCAAGGATAGAGAGAAGGCTCTTTTCAATTAATTAAAATCAAGCACTCTTTTAACCCAAAGCTCTCCAGATGGGCATATGCATTAGATCACTTACAGGTTAGGGAATAATTTCATCTGACTATACACAATTCACAAGGCTGCTTTTTTTTAGTCTTTGTTAAATTTGGATTCCTGTATTGACAATTTGCCAGATTTTTTTTTTTAAACTTTTGAATTTAGTTTCTCTTGGTCAGTCTTTCTGATTGTTGTTTTCCTACCTCTTCTACATGTGTCCTCCTATGTCTACCTCTATCCAATTATGTCTCCCTGTATCTCCCTATATCCATCTATTTCTACTTGTTTCTGTCCATGGCCATCAATGTATACCTATTTCTACTTATATTTATGTATGTCAACCAAATCTATCAATGTCTGCAAAATCCACCTATTTAAACCTATGTCTACCTATTTCTATATATGCCTGCATATTATACCTGTGTCGATATTTGCCTTGGAACTTTTACCAATGTTCAGTAATTTATCTATTCTGTTTGCCTCTACTTCTTCGCTAACACCTACTTTCATCTTCCTTCTAGTTTTAATTTATATCCTTTCATCCTATTTGTCACTATATTTAAAATTTTTCCTTCTCCCCTATACACTTGTGTTTGGTTGGTGCTTCCTCTTTACATGTAACTATATAATAATAGATGAAAAAAAACAAAAAACAGAGGTTTCCAGTCCATTGCATTTGAAATAAATTTAGTAGTAATGTATGTCTTAGTTTCTCTTGCCCTGATAAAATGCCATGATGAATCAAGAAAAGAATTTACTTCATCTTACAGCTTATAGTCTATTGTGACCAGACGTCAGGGCAGGAATCTGGAGGTAGCCACGAAAGTAGAGACCATGGAGGAATGCTGTTATTAGCTTGCTTGTCATGGCTAACGCAGCTACATATCTGGCAACCTGGCATCACCTGCCCAGTGTGGAGCACTCACAGTGGTCTGGGCATTCCTCTATCTATATTAATAAAACATAATTCCCTAGAGACTTGCCTACAGGCAATCTTGTGGAGACATTTTCTCCACTGATGTTCCTCTTCCCAAATAATTCTACTCTGTGTCAAGTTGACAAAAACACTAGCCAATATGTACTTACAGCGCATAGTAGTTAAGACAGAAATGTGACAACTAGCAGGCAAATATTATCCACACTCCCAATCTGTTGGCAACAAATACCTCAGTATATCTTTGTTTCTAAACTTTTATATTTTCAAATAGTTTTTACATTGATTTATTAGTTTTTGTGTGCATATAGGAGGGACCACACCACAGTGCACTTGTAGATTTTAGAAGACCTTTGGTCAGAGTAAGTTGTCTCCTTCCACCTTGACCCTCTGAGCCATCTCCCAAGCCCCAGACTTAAAGTTTAACAGGAAAAGCACATTTAAAAATATTGAATATTGAGCTTCGCAGCATGCAACATTTCATGGCATATTAAGAACATTACACAGATTATAATACTAAGTTATTATAAATAAAACTTGTGGTTAATTGTTCATTTCAAGAAACATCAGATAAAATATAGTCCAGTATTCAAATATCAATTTGGTATTATGAGTATTACTATTCTAACAAATTTTTGAACATTTCAGAACTTCATACGTAAAGAGCATTAGCATCTGTCTTTTGTTATGAATATAAACAAAATCAATTACTTTAATTCTAAAACTGTAAAACATTTATCTTCTTAAAAATACTAAAAACTACATACATGAGTGAAAAAGTAGGATATTAAAAACAAAACTATGCTAATATGTCTAAAGTAGTCCTGGAGAAAACTTGGATTTCTGATAGGTTCTAAGAAGAACCTTCTACTTCCAACACCAGCAATTGATGGTTCTGCTTCACAACAGATTCCCTAAGGTGTTGCAATGCATTACCATGGATTTGTGTAACATTACTACATCAGGAAGTGTGAGCTTAAACAGGGATGTTAAATGATGCCACAGTCACTATGCCAACTGAAAGTTCACTGACCTCATTAATTTTATCTCAATTTGCTTTTTATTCAAAAAGTATTGTAATCATATACTTATTACAAGTTTTAATAGTTGTTATCTGCAATACTGACAAGGAAACAGCTTTAGAACATGAATATTTTTAAAACTATAGAGAAAATAAATGTATGATGTCAGCAGTGGTACTATATTCTTCACAGATATTATTGAGAAAGAAATTAGGATTTGAGCTTGAGATTTGCTGAGGATCTCATGTAATATAAGCCGATCTCAAATGAATTGTGTAGCTGAGAATGACTTTGAACTCTGGATCTTCCTATTTACATCTTCCAAGTGATGAGAGATGAACTTTGTGGTGTGGAAATCATAAGCGGTAAAATTATACAGAGAGTAAAACATCTACTAGTAAAATTCTGAAATTCAAAAAAATTCTTGAATTAGAGTGGTGATAATATAAGAAGGGTCAGCCCTGGAAACATATACATGGAGAGTGCTTTATTTGGACTGATTAGGTGGCATTTATATATTTAGAAATATATATGTCTCTATACACACATGTTTTAAATATGTATAAATATTATGCATTTTTATGTATTTATTACTTATGTATTTATACTATATACTATTAATTACTAATGTATTATAGGTATTTGTATAATGATAATTAAAAAGAGAGTCCATACATTTAAATGAAAGCAAGGGGTGGAGGAAATATGGAAGAAGTTGTTAGGAGATAATTGTAATATGATCAGTAAAAAATAAACCTTTTTAAAAATATGATTCACAGTGTTCTTTTTTCTCAATATTATCAAGATATTTTGTAATAATTTTTCATTCCTAATTTAAATATTATAAATTTCCTGCCATCAACATTTTGCTAAATGTAATGTGTTATGAGGCTGAATTTATAAAACTTTATTATTCATACTTTTAATTTGAAAACAGAGATATAAATGAGCTGCTGTGGATGGAAAGTTTCTCTGGTAATGCCTTGTCTGGCAGTCCAAATGAATCTCTCCTACCCATGGTTCCACAGCTACTTATAAAATAATCACTCAGAGGCTTATATTAATTGCAGTCTGTATTGCCTATGGCTTGGGATCATTATTAACTGGCTCTTATAAGTTAATTCAACCCACTCCTATTATTCTATGTCTTGCCACATGGCTTCATAGCTTACCAATACTTTCACATCTTGCTTCTCCTGGTGTGGCTCCCCTGATCTTTTTCTTCCAATCTATCTCCTCTGTTTGAATATGTGACCTAATCTTATTCTATCTCACCAATGGCCAAACAGCTTTACTTATTGACCAATCAGAGCAACACATATCCACAGCAATCTGCTGAGCCTCCTATTTGATCTTCTAAATGTGCCATGCCTCACAGAAAGATTGTGATACTTTTATTGATTAATATTATTACTATACAAACATAATAGTTGGCTACACAGGTTTTAACATAAATCTTAATCCCTAAGGAAAGAAATCACAAGCAAAGCAGTTTTCCATGATTAAATACCAGATAATTGGACTTTTACCATACTATAGAATAGAAAGACAACCAAGGCAAACCAACTCTGAACTAATATTCTATTTTATCACACTGACTTCCATGACATCACATATAATCATTCCAACTTAAAGTACACACATTCAGAAAATATAATGGTTTACTGCATTAATAATTTTATGGAGGATTCATACATGCTGTATCTTAAGAGAACGTATCTTATCTTGTTGATGTTAAATCTTGTTTTTAAACTGAAGAAAATGAAAATTAATGTTTAACATCACTGATTATAGAGCAGAATAATTTTATCATCCAAAAATAATTGAATGTAGATTAATTTCTAAACAGTCTTATTAAATAAGAAACATAGAGATAAACACAGAGGTGCAAGCCATAGAGATCAGAGCAACAGCCACCAATTAACCTTAGCTCACCATGTCGCCATAGCTTCCCAACAGAACCTCTTCCTGTCTAACCTGTGCCTTTATTGCCTTGCTGTTCTGCCTTCTCATTTGGCTCTTAACCCAGCCACCTCACTTCCTCATCACTGCCTTTCTATATAGACCTTCAGGTCTCTATGGTTGGTACTGGGATTAAAGGCATCTGTCACCACAGTTAGCTGTGTCCTTGAACACACAGATACTCTTCCTGCCATATGATAGAATTAAGAGCATGTACTTTCACCGCCTGACTTCTGTTTATGGCTGACAATGACGTCTGATTTCCAGGCAAACTTTATTAACATACAAATAAAATATCACATTTCAGCACAAATAAAATATCACCATGCCGGGCAGTGGTGGTGCACGCCTTTAATCCCAGCACTCGGGAGGCAGAGGCAGGCAGAACTTTGTGAGTTCGAGGCCAGCCTGGGCTACCAAGTGAGTTCTAGGAAAGGTGCAAAACTACACAGGAGAAACCCTGTCTTGAAAACAATAACAACAACTACAACAACAAATATATATATACACACATATACATATACATATAATATAAATCACAATTGAATGCTAAACTTTGTTTAAAGTGTCTATTACTTTAGTTAAATGAACTCTGCCTGGAGTGCTCTTTCAGACATGTCATCTTACATTTAATTCCAGAATTGTTTCATTGCTATTTTTTGTGAATTTTCTAATTTTAGAAAATATCATGGTGTCAGAAGAATAGAGGAAATTTATAAAGCCCTGAACTGGAAAACCTAAAGCTCATATCAACATATATAAAATAAAAAAGTTCATTTAATATATATATAAATTTTAAAACAAAGACTTTATTTTAGTTATCATTACAAATTTTATATAATCACTTGCACTATCTTCCAAATAATGAGTATATTTAGTTCTTCCTCATTTAACAAATATTACTTTGATAAATATTCATAATAAATATTTAATAAGGATCTTTAGGATTCTCACCATTTTTGATAAAAAATAGAGAATAATTTGTTTTGGTTTAATTATTAAATGTTAAAATACTACATTTATATAATTACTCACACATAGCATCTTTTATCGATAGGAAATCTTTATCTTTCTCTTTTTTGGTCAAGCTCTTTCGATTTTTTATATGAAGATTAATTTCATAGTTTCATAAATTTCTAGTTGTTTTATCTTATTAACTGGTTCATTACTAAAGAAAACTTAGAAACAATGTTAGTGTACTGTTTCTATGCAAGCAAATGAAGAAAGCAAATTCAGTATATTACATCTGTTGTTGTGAAATCATTTGTATCTAGATATGGAGATTTTGTTATTAAGTTAATATGTTTGACTACCAATAACTTTTTAAATGAATAATACAAATATTACAAAGAAAAATTCAAATTTCAATATTTTCATCTAAGATATATTAGTAATGTTCTAACTGCAAAAAAAAGTAAAAATCAGTTAGTTGTGGTACAAAAAAAGAAAATGTGCAGTCAAATAATTTTACTATCATAAGCTACCCATACATAGTGGCCAGTGGTGAGCTATTTTCTTCTTCTTCTTCTTCTTCTTCTTCTTCTTCTTCTTCTTCTTCTTCTTCTTCTTCTTTCCAAATTGAGAGAAAAGAAGGTATAGAGTTGTGAAAGTAGAGAGGGGGCAAGATCTGGGAGCACATGAGTCAGTGGAAACCATGATCAGAATATATTCTATGAACAAACATTATTTTTAATTGAAAAGGAAAATAAAATAAAATTCAGGTCCTCAGTGTTGGCGGCAAAAAGTATACTTGCTGGGCTATCTCCCTAATGTTCTTGAATATGTATTGTTGTATTATTTTTTTTCTTTCTACCTAGTAAACTGGACACTGTTCTTATCACAGTATGTGCAATTTAAATATTCATAAGATAATGTGTCAGTACTATCTGAAAAACACATTTATACTGTTATGATTTGTCCTAAACTGATTAATTCCCTTCTCTGATACATACAGTAATTACTGATTTAAAACCATATTGTTTCTTTCTTTTCTTAATTTTTCTTCAACTGCTGTCTATAAATATTATATTCACAAAATGAAAGCAAATATAAACCTTTAAGAAAAAAGTATTACAATGTATTTTATACATCTACATTTACTATGATAAGTTGCTCAACATACTGTACTTCCCAAAGCACATAAATCCTAAGCAACAAAAGTTAAAGAAAAAGGAGAAAGTTTCCAATTCAGTTTCCAGACGTAGGTTTTGTTTTCTTTCATTTTGTTTTGATGTGACTATTTTGACAGTTCATTTGCCTTTGCTCATCAACCACAATAAAACTACGCATGTATGTATGAATCTGTCTTGTGTCCTTCAGTTTCTGTGACATTCTCAGGCATTGATATATTCAGGATTGCCAATACCATTTCCTATTGATTATTTATAATTATTATTATTAATTAGACATACTCTTTCTCTTTCTCTCTCTGTCCTTCTCCCTCTCCCTTTCCATTTCCCTCTTTATCTCTCATTCTTTCCACAATCAACTCTAACACTGGGATTGAATGAAAGGTCTTGTGCATACAAGCACTCTACCACAGAGTAACATCTTTATATCTCAAGCTTTTCTTTGTCTTTAAATCTTAATTGGATCTTTATAATCTTCTCTTGTAGGCCTTAAACAGCTAATCCTCATCTCTCAACCTCCTAGGAATCTGTCATTTAAGGCGTATGCTATCAGGTCCTGCTGTAGTAAATGGCAGTTCTTTGACTTAATTTTTCTTCAAGATTGCCTTTAGTCTGGTTATTTTAAATTTTGTGTGAATTTGAGACTCAGTTTGTATTCATCCATGAAATAAATATGTAGGAATTTTGTTGGCATTACATTGCTCTGTAAGCCAAATTGTCAAAATTTAGATCATTGCAATACTGAATCTCTCTAAGTATATTATAAATTTCCCTATTCTCTTATAAATTATAAAATTTATTTCACTGTCCTATAATTTTCTTAATATATCTTGTAGATATTTCAAATTTACACCTAGGTAATTAATTTATGATGCTGTTAATGTAAATAGTAATGTAAATAGTTACAGTTTAGTTGAAAATTCTACTTTTTATTTACTGTTATACGTGAAAGTGGTCAACAATGTATATTATGCTTTTAATCTTCAAATACTACTTAAGGTTATACTTAATTCAAGAGAACTTTTAAAATTCTTTTTGTAACATTAATACATTCATAGATATTCATATATATACACACACAAGTAATTCACCAGCAGAAGCATCTTTATTTCTTCTTTACAGAATACATGTAAATTCTATTTTGTCTATTATTAAATGAGCTAGAATTTACAGTACCACTCTTTAAAGCAGTTGTGAAAGGTAAGCTCTTTTCTTTGTTGCTGATCTTCGCAGAAAATCTTTGCATTTTCCCTGCTAAGAATCATGTTTATAGTCAAGCATGGCATCGCACACATATATAAGATCAATACTCAAGAGGTTGAGTCAAGAAGATCAGGAGTTGAAGGTCATCTACTGCTGGATTAGGAGTTTGAGAACAGCATGGGTTATATGAGACCTTGTCTCAAGAAAAATCACTATGTTCTGTATGTATTCCAAAGGAACCATAAGCAGCTGAAGATTCAAAACTAACCTCCACAAATGAAAGAAAACATGTAACATTTTTCTTTTTAGGCCTTTCTTTCTTCTTGCAGAATAATTGTTTCTATTTTTGTCTATATAACTACCATTTATTTTATTTTTTTAAAAAGCTAGTTATTTAGTACAGGCAGACCCTGTCCCCTCCTTCCAGGCTGAGCAAAGTGTCCCTGTGTAAGCCCAAGGTTCCAAACAGCCCACTCATGCACTAAGGACAGGTCCTGGTCCCACAGCCTGGATGACTCCCAAACAGTTCAAGCTATTCAATTGTCTCACTTATCCAGAGGGCCTGATCCAGCTGGGGGCTCCACAGCCTTTGGTTCACAATTCACGTGCTTCCATTCATTTCGCTATTTGTCCCTGGGCTTTTCCAATCTTGGTCTCAACAATTCACGCTCCTACAGTTTAAATGAATCCCCAGGGGAGTCTTGGCCCTGGAGGAGGTGGGAATGGAGGGGACAGGTTGGGGGGAGGGTGGGGGCGGGGAAGGGAGGGGGGAGGACAGGGGAACCCATGGCTGATGTGTAAAATTAAAACACAAATATAATAAATAACAAAAGAAAAAAGAAAAAAAAAGCTAGTTGTTTTGACTAGAACAGTGATGAACATGGATTAGCAGCATCTCTACAGTAGGATAGATTGGTATGTGCCCATGAGTATTGTCCGTGTGACATGTGGTATATCTATTTCTAAGCTTTTGAGAAATTTTCACAGTGACTTTCCCAGCAGTTTCTACTTCCAGCAGCAGTGAGTAAATGCTACTCTAACCCTACATCCATGCCAGGATTTGTTGTCATTTCTTTTTTGTTTTATCTTAGCCCCTTCCTCCCAAGACTCAAGGATTACTAAAGTAGAAGGATAAGAACCAAATGTGGTGGAAAAGTAGGAGAGAACAGTATTTTTTTTTTTTTTTTTTGACATAGCAGAGGTGTTGTGCAGAGGAATGCAACAATTTTGACAGCATACAGAAGACCTGTGCAAACTTAAGCAAAACAAAATCCCGAAACAGCAAGGTAACCACAAGTCGCCCCTCACTAGAGAGCTTTGGCAATTGATCATCGCTGCTCTGAGGAGTGCAAGGTACTGTATTTTAAGGATGCCACTCTGGGAATCAACTGAAAGCCACACATCCAAGAAGACACAGGCAGTAGCAGCTCTACTTTATGAGATGTGCTTTAATTAAAGCTACATTGTGCTGAAGATGCAGCATCTCTATATTTCAGATTTATACATAAAATGGAGATCAGCACCCATCTTTAGTTGTGGTCACAATAAATTCAGTGGGATTAAAACACCTAATTACCTTGTCTAAATCACTGAAAGCTGTTTGTCCCCTCCTTTAACTTGTTATATTTCACTCCTTCTTCTGTGGAAGGAAATGTTCAACATTGCCAGATCATTTGCACTAGAAAATCCACCATTGTCCATAATTTATGGCATCTATAACTGGGGTTTAGACCATACTCATGGACAACACAGAGTACACTTACTTGTCTTTCAAGGTCCAGATGAGATGTGATTCTATAATAATTCTTTTTTGTTTCTTTTATTAAGAATATATTTTTATTCAATTTACATATCAATCAAAGATTGCCCCTCTTCTCTCCTCCTGCCCCTCCAACCTCCCCCTCCCAACTCACCCCCCCCCATTCCTTCCTATAAGAAGGTTAGACCTCCCATGGGGAGGTACATTTAGTAGAGGCAAGTCCAAGCCCCTCCTCCTGCCTCAAGGCTGTGCAAGGTGTCCTATCATAGATAGTGGGCTCCAAAAAGCCTGCTCATGCACCAGGGATAGATTCTGATCCTCCAGGGTTGTATTCTTCTGATCCTACTGCCAGAGGTACTCTTAAGCAGATGAAGCTACACATCTGTCTTTCTATGCAGAGGGCCTAGTCTAGACCCATGCAGACTCCACAGCTGTACTATAATAATTCTAATGCTGATTCTTTAACCAAATTAAATGAACCATGCCCCCATGCCCTGGGGACACAATCTGACAATGTATGGGAACTCTTGTTTGCATCATAATTATAACTGTAAATGTCTGTATCTCCAACTATATTGAAGTACTAGAAAGCTGTGTGTGTAGAAAGCACTTAGGTAAATGTGTCCTTATATATAAATATTATCTAACATTTCACTTGTGACCTTCCATTAAATCCTCCATAGAAAGTTTATGTTTTAATCATTTTTGTAGATGATACTAAAACTTTTAGAATTGTATTTAGAATACAGAGTATATTCAGCAAATTAGGTCACTGCTATTTAGTGGCAAAGGAAACCACATGGGAGTCAGAATAGCTAATGATTAAGAAATTAAATGTTGGACTTGATGTCAGATTAGATTTCCTATTGAACCATTTTTTAAGTGAGAAGTTTTCTTATTTCTAAAATAAAATGGATAATCTTATTACTTCAAACATATTGTGAAAGTCTCTAAGACTAATTCTAGAATTGTGGCAGCATTTAAATGACACTAATGGCAAACGAAGAGTAAAGCAGCCACATAACCACATGTATCTAAGAGCCAAGCTTTTGAAGTGAGGCAGGTTGTTCAAAATGCATCCTCTATTATCTGAGCCTGATTATGGCACTTAGGCAGTCTCTCTAAATAACTTTTATGTTAAACATGTGAATAGCATGTCATTAATTAATTGGGAATTTCAATTAAAGTGATTCATGGATAGAATCCCAAACAAAGTATGATCTGAATAAATAATTGCTGTCACAATTTCCTATTCCTAAAATGTATTACCAGCTCTAATTCTTCATTATTGTCACTACACAGTTGAGGAAATAGCACCTTATGTCATTAGGTCTCACTTCCTACATTATGTCTCCTAACTTTTGAGATCCTTTGTGGAGACATTAACATGCTACTACCTCAACTTAAATATTGAAGGGCATTTTTTAATGGGTTAATCTCTCCAAAATAAATGAAAACCTTAAATTAAGCAAACTCTTGTATGATGCACTGTTAGTTCCTGATATGTCACATAAAAGTAGGCAATGCATGCAGAAATCTAGTTTTTCTTTTAATCATTCTTCTCACATATAATACATCCCAACTGCAGCAGCATCCCCTCTCTCCAATCCCTATCTCCCTTCCACTGCCCCCAAATACACTCCTTCTCAGTTTCCCATTATAAAAGAGCAGGCATCCCAAGGATATCAACCAAATACAGCATGACAAGATACCATAAGATTAGGCAAAAACTCTTATATCAAGACTGGGTGTAGCAACCAACCCAGTAGCAGGAAAAAGGTACCAAGAGCAAGAAAAACAGGCATAGACTCCCCCACTCCCACTGTTAGGAGTCCTACAAAATCTCTAAACTAACAACTGTACATCCACACTGGCTCCATGATTGCCTCTTCAATCTCTGAGGGCCCCTATGAGGCTTGCTTAGTTGATTCTCTGGTCTCTGTTCTACTGTTGTCCTTGACCCCTCTAATCACACAGTTAGCTCATAATTTGTCATATGAAAATAGGTAATGTATGCAGAATTCTAGTTTTCTTATGGCTATTTTTTTAATAGCCAGTCTAGCTGAGCATGGTGACTCACACCTCTATTCCCGGCAATAAATGAGGATTGTGAGTTTCTAGATAATCTGGACTGTATACAGAGACCTTGTCTCCAAGACAAACATAAACTGCAACAACCCCTAAAACTGAGACATATAAACACACACACACACACACACACACACACACACACACACACACACTCAAACTGGAGTGAGGCAGTATAGTATGTTTTGATTTGATTTTTTTTTAAATAAATTTTCTTGTTACATAGTAACTTTGAAGCCAGCCTGGGCTGCACATGACTGTCTCAAAATCAAAATGAAGCAAAGAAAATTTCATTGGTCAAGCACAGGAAAAACTCTTTACCATACACTGTAGCATGAATCTTAAATGCTCTTATTAATAAGAACAAACCTGAGGCCAGTTATTGGGGTGAACGCTGGAAGATCAGAGAAGCAGAACAAGCCACAGCTTCCTCATCTTGCCAGATCCTCAGCTGACCCTGTTTCCTCAAACTGGACGCCTCTGAGTCCTTATCCAAATAAATCTCAGCTGAACTCTTTCATGAAAGCCTGAATGCTTAACCAGCCAAAAGTTTCTAGTTTCTGGTCTTCAAGCCTTATATATCTTTCTGCTTTCTGCCATCACTCACTGGGATTAAAGGCTCACTTCTTGGGATTAAAAGTGAGTCACCATGCCTGGCTGTTTCCAATGTGGCCTTGAACTCACACAGATCCAGAGGGATTTCTGCTTCTAGAATGCTAGGATTAAAGGTGTGAATGCCACCATTTTCTAGCCTCTGTATCTAGTGGTTGTTCTGTTCTCTGACACCCAGATAAGTTTATTAGGGTACACAATATTTTGGGGAACACAATACCACCACAATACAAAGACAATTAAGGCATGTGTTTGAACTATAAGAATGTTTAGAAATCTTGTGTATTGGGTTTTTGTGATTCACAGCCTACCTTTTCTGTGCCCCCATAATTGTTCTTATCTATTATAGACTGCTTCAAACTCACATAAAGGTGATGTGTTAAGAAAAAACAAGCAAACAAACAAAGAAACAAACAGAAAACTACAGTAGATTAAAATCTTTTAAGTCAAAAAAGTTTCCAAGGACCTACCTTATGAGACACCAGGGTTTAGCCACAGAGTACACTCTGGAGTGGGGGCATTTATCTGTGGCCATCATGTTACATGGAGCTGAGGCTCCTTCCTTCCCATTGCATGAGACTTTTGAACCATGGGTCCCAAGCCTGTAGGAAAGAAAAAGTCACATCGAAAGTATAGTTTGTTTAGAAAGAGTTATAATTTTTCTAGCATTTAAAGTTAAAAAAATTAAAAAGAAATACAAAGCTAATAAAACTCTGTGTCTGATTCATTGTGGTTCCCAAGGTGTGTTTTTTTTGTTTGTTTGTTTGTTTTGTTTGTTTGTTTGTTTTTTGTTTGTTTGTTTTTGAGGGGAAGTGTTGTGTTTTTGTTTTGTTTTATTTTTATCTTAAAGTAAATAAGAGTATGTAATGGCTTACCGCTAACAGTTTTTTTTTTTTAACTAATTTTGATTTCAGTGATCCACAAAAGCATAGTTTTATTTCATTTTCTTTTTGCATGCCTTGTGATTTCATGTTGGCAGTGGGATATCTGAATCTATAATGGAGTATTTGAGAACCCTCTACCACTACAGAGCCATGTACATTCTAGGCAAGCACTATGTTTTGTTTTTACTTGCTGTTCATTATTATTTACTTTATCTTTTTTAATGCTAAGCAGGAATCTAATATTTAACATTGAGTCTAATGTCTTTTCAAGTGAGTCAGTCTCACAACTTACAATTTTCTAGTAGATAAGATTTTGATGATGTAGTTGAGTGTATTAGTTTTACATGCCTGGGTCACCAAGGAGGAAGGAAGAAAAAAAAAAAAGAAATATTACAGCAGTGATGTGGAATGCTATTCTTTTAAATGACCTAGAAACTGTTTCAGCAGGAAGGGAGAGGGTTTGGGATGTCAGGTGGAGGTGTGGCCACAATGACCCCATCTCTCTGCATTTACCTGTGTTGTCAGAAGGGGCTGCCAATCAGACCCTGAAGGGTTGGAAATCACCCATTCTAGCTCCCAGATGCTATTTGTATTTTCCTGAGTTAATGTTAAATCAAGGAGAGGGTATATGGAAATGGTATCTCCTACTGTGTTGTGAGTTAACATTAATCCAAAGCACCTATAATTTATTCTGCTGCCTTCAACTAGAAGCTATAATCCTACAACAGAATTTAAAATTTCAACATAACTGCATCAGACAGAATTTGAATATACCAAAAATTCCTGTCCTCTGTCTCCACATAATCCCTGTGTTCATTCTGCTCATCATTACATTTTAGTTTAGTCCTCAAAGTAGCAATTTCTTTTAGCATCATTCATAGTCTACTGCTGCAGTTACACTATGTACAAACTTCACATCTTGCATACAGTTTTTTTAAATTTCTACCTGACATTACCTCTTGCTAATGCAATAATTAATATAATTGCATTTTCTGCATACTACTGGTATCTCATTTCTTTCAAGGGATTCCCCAGAGACCAATAAAGATAATAGAGTATGAAAGGAAAAGCTAGGCAATTTCTCAAAGACAGTTCTTCTCTTCTTGCCTCTGGCTAATGATGAGACCTTATACAAGAAGTTCAAATTCTGCTGAACTTCTTTATTGCAGTATTATCTTATGAAAATGAAGGCACTGCTTTATTAAACTAAATAATGTTTAAAGGCCTCCCAGTTCTCAATTTGTATTATTCAGTCTAATCCTGGTACACTCAATGGCTTTGATGAGGATACTGATAACTATGAAGTCACCTTCTGCAATACAGCCATATGGGACACTGCATAGAAATAGAAAACATTCACTTGCACTCTATAAGAGTGTTCACAATAGCCAGAGGGCTCTCTAAAATTTGCTTAGTCAAAGACTTGTTAAGTTGGAATAAGGAAGAAATAAAGGAAATAGAGAGATGCAGAAAGAAAACACAAACTACTAAATTGAAATATGAACTGGATATTTTGATCACGAGTAAATGAAGGCTACAGGGAAGTCCTGTTTGTTGATCCATTCACTTAAGCAAGTGCTACTTACTTTGAAAGAGCAATGGATAATGGTCCTCACATTATAATTATCTTGCAAAAATAATTATATAATAATAAAGTATTCTTCCTGGCATTTTTCTTTGTTCCAAATTTTTTATTTTTCTCTAGGTCCATTCATAGATTTTTGTACATTAAAATGCAAATTCCAAATGAAGCATATATTCTGTCTCAATCAGTAAATGAAACAACTTTCCTCAAGTCATCTATTAAGTATACAAATGAAATAACAGATGAATCTAATACTGTCACAGAATTTAATAAGTTTACATCATGGCTTTCAAATTATTGGGAAAGGAGAAAACATTACACAAAACTGGCAGACAAAAATAGACACATTATGGAATGAAATAAAAGTACCCATTCACTAGAAAAAAATCATTCACTCATTCATTAATTTAAGCTAGTTAGTATGAATGAATATGCTTATATTTATTTTAAAAATGGTTATTAAATGATATTGACTCAAGAAACACAGGATACTATGGGGATGTGAAGCAACTAGTGACATCATAACAAATATACTCTAAAATCAGTTAGGACATTTTCATGAAGTTTCAGACAGGAGATGCTATTTTAATAATCATTTTTCAAAATGAGGTTGACAAGTGTCATCTGAAAAGATAAGCAAAATATTTAGGAAGAAGGAACATTAGTTGATAAGGAACATAAGAATGTAGATATAGAGTAAGTGAAAAGGGTTGACAGATCTCCTTAGGAAAGGGAAATGGAATAGCTAGTTATAGGTAGATGGGAGAAATTGAGAGTTAATAAAGAGGAAAATGTGAGATAAGGGAGAGAATATGGAGACAGACAGATAAAACTAAGGAGGATTTGAGAGATTATATGGAAACCTAATACTGTAAAAGCTTCCTAAAATATACACCTATATGAAGGCAATCTAACTGAAATCACCAAATAATGGGAAAGACAGATCTAACTGGCCATCTCTTGTTAGCAAATGAAGCTTCCAGTACTGGGATTGGGATACATCTAAATGAGTTGTTGGCCAAAGGAGTTCCATTGGAATTCTCAAACAACCCAACTATTGCCACAACAACAGATCGCTCTCCACAAACTGATGGCAATGCCTCAATGCTGAAGAAAATACCTACTAAACTCATTGAGCATGGAGTAGTCAATCTAATTCCTACATAGAGCCTTCACCCCTACACTGTGGAACTAAAGTCTTTAGTATAGGAAGGTACCCTGCACACTACCTAAAGAGAAACTTAGACACCAACCCAGTCACAAAACCTTTTCTCTTTAATGCTGTCAAAGCCTGAAAGATATGCTAGGGCAATGGCACAGAGTTTGTGGGAGTAACCAATCAATATTTGACTTGACTTAAGACCTTCTTCATGACATGGAACACATACCCAACACTGCTTTCTAACCAAGAACCAGAGACTAGATAGCCCAGGGACCAAGGACAATCAAATAACAAGACAAAAATAAGAACAAAAACAAATGACTTCTTAGTGACATAATTTTTTTATTCATAGATCACTGCGTTGCTCAGTCTTCTGCAGAGTAGCTTTATTCTGTAGCAGCAGAAAAATAAAAGTTACAAAACTGCTGTTGTTTGTTTTTGCTCTATGGGGGGCCTTCCAACTAGCTCCCAAGTAAATAACACATGGGGCTTTTTTTTTTTTAATATTTTTGGGTTTTTTTGTTGTTGTTTTTGTTTTCTGTTTTGTTTTGTTTTTGTTGTTGTTGTTGTTTTTCGAGACAGGGTTTCTGTGTGTAGCTTTGCACCTTTCCTGGAACTCACTTGGTAGCCCAGGCTGGCCTCAAACTCACAGAGATCTGCCTGCCTCTGCCTCCCAAGTGCTGGGATTAAAGGCGTGTGCTACCACTGCCTGGTTTATATTTGTGTTTTAATTTTACATATCAGCCATAGGTTCCCCTGTCCTCCTCCCTCCCACTCCCAGCCCCACCCTTCCCCCCAGCCCCTCCCCTCCATTCCCATTTCCTCCAGGGCAAACACTCCCCTGGGGATTCAGCTCAACCTGGTGGATTCAGTCCAGGCAGGTCCAGTCCCCTCCTTCCAGGCTGAGCAAAGTGTCCCTGTGTAAGCCCCAGGTTCCAAACAGCCAGCTCATGCACTAAGGACAGGTCCGGGTCCCACTGTCTGGGTGCCTCCCAAACAGTTCAAGTTATTATTTTTAATTGTAAATGCGCAGCCTTAGTTTGGCTTGTTTCTTTCCAGATTTTCTTAACTTTAAATTATCCTCATCTATCTTTTGCCTCTGGACTTTTTACCTTTCTCTTACTTCTGTAAATCTTACTCTTACTCCATGGCTTGCTGTGTACCTGTGTGGCTGATCTCTAATGTCCTTCTCTCCTTGTTCTCTTGCTCCATCTTCTTTCCCTCCCAGATCTCTCATTCTATATAGTCTCTCTGACTGCCAGTACTGCCTATCCTTTCTCCTGCCTTGCCATTCAGTTCTTTATTAGACCACCAGGTGTTTTAGACAGGCACAGTAACACAGCTTCACAGAGTTAAACAAATGCAACATAAACAAGAGTAACACACATTAAAATAATATTGCTCAACACCAAACAAAAGAAAACAAAATAAAATGATCAATCACAAAAAACAAAACGAACAAACAAACAAAACCACAGAGATCCACAGTAAGATATTATGGAGATAATTATAGACTTTGGAGCACCAAGCCCCTAAATGAGATGCCTCCATCTATTTCCTCCCCTTAGGGCTTAAGGAACCCACCAGAAGAGAAGGGATGAAGAGTGTAAGAAGCCAGGTGGGATGGAGAACACCAAGGAAATTAGGCCCTCTAAACCAACATGATCAAAGCACATATGAACTTACAGAGACTGAGATAGCATATACAGGGCCTGCACGAGTCTGCACCAGATCCTCTGTACTTATATCCAATTTGGTGTTTTATGGACTTCCTGAGTGTGTCTTTGATTCTTTTGTCTTTTCTTGGTCTCCTTTCCTTCTGTTTGTCTTGTCCAGTTCCAATGTGTTAAATTTTATTATAACATATTATAATTATTTTATATTTTACTATATTATAATGTAAATATATTAGTGTATTCCCTTAGAAGCCTGTTTATTTTCTAATAAAAAGAGACAGAAATGGAATGAATCCAGATGAGAGGGGATGTGGCAAGAAAGTAAAAGGAGTAGAGGGAGTGTAAACTGAATTCGGATATACTATGTGAGAAAGAATTCAATTTTCTATAATAGGAAAAAAAGAGAAAAGAATGACTGAATTATCAATCTTTGCAATGACAAGGAGATAGCATTTGGTGGTAGCTTTCTAAAGCTCTGCTATAACTCACTGTTTACTTCAGGTACAAAACAACACAAAGTTGTCTGGGATCATTTGGGTGAGGATTCTGTCACATGTCTTAGGCTTAGAGCTGCACAGAATGAAAAGCAAACTTTCAAATCAATTGAATCATAATAGAGAAACTTAAAGAGGAAGATCTGCCCCTAACTGGTCTCATATTCACCTCAAAATTCACTTGTTTCCTTTTTTACTCTTAATTCACATTTTCCTGTTGGCTCTTGGTCAGAATCATTCTCAGCTGTCCATCTATGTTCTCATGTCCTTAAAGCCAGAGGCTTTTACTCCTGAAAATAAATACTCCTGTAATCTAAAAAGGCTCTCTCCACTGGGACAGAACCTCTGGGGCAGTCTCCTTGTTGATTAGCTCAGAGTCAGTTGATTATTATCCTAGTCATAGGAACAATACCCTATTATCCACACAGGTCTCATTTGCACTCAAATGTCAGTGATTACAGCAGGAAAGACAGGAGAAAACTAGAGTCTTGGAGGATGCAGTGTGTCACAAGTCAGGTAGAAGACAAATAGAGTAGCAGTGGTCAGCAACTAAATTTCTAGATTAATAACACTTAGATAATTTTTTAGCTATGAGCTTTTAGGAAAATCATTTAATTCTGCAGCAGTTTTTTGAGTTTTACATTGGGTGGACAGCATGGATTGTTGAAAACTGCAAGAAAGGAAGAGATGGTGCATTTTTACAAAGCTAACAGTCACTCATAATGGTTGACACATGCAGTTCAAACACTTCCAGCTGAGATAGGAAGATTGCCAAAAGAGTATAAGGATGTTCTGGGGCAGTATAAGTTCAATATACTGAGATACACAGTGAAGACCTGTCTCTGAAGAGCAAAAACAGAAACAAAAAGGGTAACTGATACATCAGAAGAGAATTAACACATTTAGGCAAGACCTAAAGCAAAACTGACCATGTTTATAACAGTCTGCACTAAGGAAAACTCTTCCTCAGTAGAACAGTTAAAATGTTTATAGAAAATCATTGATGAGCATCTCTGTTGTTCCCATTTTCCTTTCTCTCTCTCATTTTTTCTTCTGAAATGAACACAGAAGTCCAAATGTTGTGAAATATTTCCCAATCACAATCTCTATTAAAGTACTTCTCAGATGTCTTAGAATGCATGTGTGGAGGGTGGCAGGGGAACTCAGGCAAACATTAAACCCCAAAGTGAAGCATACAAGGATCTCTAACAGTTTTGTGCAGTTTCTCAGTGTAGAGAACATTTCCTACACTTTTTTTTTTTTTTTTCCATCTTCAAGCAATGATATGTTTGCTTGTTTGGATTTTTTGGTTAATCTTCTCTCAGTGACTATCTGAATTCAAGTGTTGATATTTACTGATACCAAGTTCTCCACTCTCCTTTCACTTAAGATATACAAATGAATCCTGTGATATAAAGATGAATTTTATAATGTTTTGCTCAGAAAGATCAGGCAGCAATTGACCGGTTCCACTATAGCTAATACTGTATAGGCAAATGTAAAAAGCACTATTCATTTCTAGAATCAGAAGTCTATATAGTAAAAGAGCAACAAAATAACTCAAGCTTAGACATCTCTTCAGGAAAGAAAAAATGTAGATGGATATTGTATTAATAGACTCTAGTGTTATATTACAACCTAGATGTAGAACAAGATTCTTATTCATACCCATTAAAGAAATTTCTTCATTAGGTATTTATACTTAAAAAATTAAATTTTTACAACATGTAGTATAGTCATGATACGACTGTATTAGCACCTGGCTATTTATCTAAAATAGGCTCATTTTCATTTCCTAAATCAGAAGTAAATTTCAATAGCAGATGAACTAGCAAAAGTTACCATTAATATTTATTCATTTATAATGTTTCTTTGCAGTCATGAGGACAATTCTGCTGTGAATAGCTTCCCCTTCGTGCTTATATTTAGAATATTCAAATACTTGACTAGAGATGTTTTCACTTTTGCTTTGAATGTTGAATCAAATAGGTCTTTAATTGTAATTCAGATGATGAAATTCATCATATAAGCATTAAACCTTAAAACAGTTGGAATAGACATTAAGCCCCCAACATATTATATTTGGGGAACTTTGTCAAACAGAAGCACCAACCTTCTCATGGACTGTTGCCCATGGCTACTCAGACTCCAGTGCTGTGGATATCGCTCTGTGTAAATAAAGTTCTGATTGGCCAGTGGCCAGGCAGGAAGTATAGGTGGGACAAGAGAGTAGAGAATTCTGGGATGTAGAAGGCTGGAGAGAGACACAGCCAGCCGCCGCCATGAGAAGCAACATGTAAAGACACTGGTAAGCCACACGCCATGTGGCAAAGTATAGACTAACAGAAATGGGTTAATTTAAGATAGAAAAGGTAGATAACAAGCAGCCTGCCACGGCCATACAGTTTATAAGCAATATAAGTTTCTGTGTACTTTCTTGGTTGGGTCTGAGCGACTGTGGGACTGGCGGGTAAGAGAGATTTGTCCTGACTGTGGGCCAGGCAGAAAAACTCTAACTAAAAATGGCGCCCAACGTGGGGCAAGAGTTTCCACCTAAAACCTGAGCAAAAAGATTCTAAGACGGAGCTAAAAACAGCTTCCTATTTGTCTCCCTCAAGTTAGTGGCAGCCTGCTCGTTTGAGCTACTATGGCGGGTTTCTGGCATGTGTGTCTGACCTGCAGTGTGGCGGGAATGAGGAGTCTACAAGCGGCACTTTACTCTGCTGCATGGTGGATTTAGCCTTTGCTAGTTAAAAAAAGAAAAAAAGTTTCTGGGCTATGCACTGCTTTGATAGAACTGCTTCTGATAGTTGATGGTACACATGGCTCCAGACTCAGAGCTGGCGGTAAACTGTACCACCGCCATGTTGGAAAGCTGAGGTGGGCGGAGCCAGCAGCCACAGCCACGCTTCAGTCTTATAAAGATAGATATTACACAGAGAATCTGGTTTGTCTTGTCTTTGGAATTTTTAACTGCAGAAAAAGATTTGATCATAAAAGCTGTTGAGTTAAACAAGTATGTAAATTTTAAAGGTACCTTGACTTCAAAATTTGGATATAAGGATATGTTGCTTTGGAAAAGAGTCTCTGCTTTTGTGTCCACAGAAAGCCAGAGGCTGTGGATTTGTTCCAGATTAAGATATATCAGGTTGGATCAGCCAAGACCACCTGAAAGGTCTCCGATGACACCATGGCCCAGATGATCCGACATCCAGAATGGTTTCAAGGCAACTGGCTCAGAGGTTCACCCTAATGGACTACTCCATAATCCTAAAATTTTCTTTGTGTCCCTATAAGATACAGCGCCCCCCTCCAGCAGGAAGTAGCAAGAGAATCTATGCCCAATTTCCCAAAATTATCAAGCTGGCTTTGGAGATGAAATTGGCTCACTCCTTCTCTAAACCCAGACATATTGCTAAAAGAAAAGGTTAAGAGATTCTTATGTCCCAAATCAGAAGAGCCCTCTGGTGTGGGACAGAGAAAAAACAATATTTTTCTTTAAAGCAGTTTGATTATAAATGAGATCTCTTTCTAAAGAAGAAAAGGGGAAATGATACAGATATAAAGGATAAAAGGGTAGATTAAGGAACTTACTTCTAAAGAGCAACAACTTGTTTAAAATGTTTTACATTGGTATAGATTTTAGTCTATTGATACAAACTTAAAGTTAATTTTGTTATACTATGTATATATTTCTACTGTGTTTAAGGTATTATGTTTGTATAGCTCATTTAAAATTGTAATGGATAATTAAAAATAGATTAATAATTAATCATCTGTGATAATCATACTCATAGCCATGTTAGTTAAGTCTTCTGGGTATACATAGAGATATTTCAGATAGAGAGGTAATCTTCAAATACTTCAAAGACCTTCAGAATATGGCATTTAAAATATTTTTAAAATTTAGACTTTCTGGACAGTGAGACATGTCTGCTCCTGGCAGCACCAATTTACTTCAGAGAGGAGGATGGGCATTGAAGACACTTCATATGGAATTTATCTTCACATTGGCAAAGATAGCCATTTGGGCAAGAAACTGTTCTTGCCTGGACTGCTTGATCGACTGGACATGCAGGACCCATAGAAAGGTGACCACTAACTTTGCTTGACAAAATGGTCCTTCAGGTTCCTGCTTCACAGAGGAAACTGCCAGACATTCTACAGGACACTGAGAGAAGTGATCAAGAGACTCTAGCCCTGTGGGCTGAAGACAAATGCCCCAACTTTACAAAGGAGCATTAGGTGACTGTCCAGGCTGCCAGCTGTCTCTGTCTACTCTTGCAAGACTCCCAAAAAATGCTTGCATCCTTCTCCTGGTTCTCATGTAATATTAAATCCTTCTGATGTCTTTGATGTGGTTGAAGACTAGATAGTTATAATTTCCTCAGTTATGATACAAGATAAGTTAGATGTAAAACCTTAGACTCACAAATATAAGATAGATAGGATATCTTCTTTAATATTGTAACTGTAATCTTGCTTGATAATTGTTTTGTTATATGTAATTGTACTATGTAAAAGTTAAAACCTTCCTTAAAAAAAAAAAAAGAAAAAGAAAAGGGGAAGTGCTGTGGATATCGCTCTGTGTAAATAAAGTTCTGATTGGCCAGTGGCCAGGCAGGAAGTATAGGCGGGATAAGAGAGTAGAGAATTCTGGGATGTAGAAGGCTGGAGAGAGACACTGCCAGCCGCTGCCATGAGAAGCAACATGTAAAGACACTGGTAAGCCACACGCCATGTGGCAAAGTATAGACTTACAGAAATGGGTTAATTTAAGATAGAAAAGGTAGATAACAAGCAGCCTGCCACGGCCATACAGTTTATAAGCAATATAAGTTTCTGTGTGCTTTCTTGGTTGGGTCTGAGCGACTGTGGGACTGGCGGGTAAGAGAGATTTGTCCTGACTGTGGGCCAGGCAGGAAAACTCTAACTACACTCCAGACAATGCATGCACATCTGGGCATCTTTCTGTTTCATCATTACCTCTTTCTAGGATCTCTTTTCACCACTGCAAGACTTCTAAGTAGGTTTAAAGATAGAGTTGTCCTCTAGGACATGAAAAGAGCACTTGCGATTCATTCATTCAGATTCCCCCAATCCTCATAAACATATGATAATGAAAGCCATTAGTTTGTAAACTAATAAATAAAAGAAATTTGCAGCAGCAAAAAAATAAAATAAAATAAAATAGACCTTGTGCTTTGAGTAGTGATAGCTCCTGGCTGATGATCTTTCATATGTCATTTTATTAATAGTATCATTTAATAAATGAAGTACATGTTATTTTATGTATGAAGCTACGATGTGAACTTTTCTATTAGGTAGGTCAAAGTTACTCTTTATGTTCCTTTAAACTATCAAATTATCATTAGTGCACTCTAATACACAATAGAGGAAATTTTCATATTGAACTGAAGGGACATTAGATCTATGTGTCAAGAAGCATATATTAAAAGAAGACAAAAACATTAGCAATTATTAAAAATGTTTTCTATATACTGTGAAAAGGAGATGAGGTAAAACACACTGAATGGCCGTAGGAGTTCGCTAGTAGAATTTTAGGGTCACTTATGTATACTGTCATATCAACTGCAAATTATGGTACTTTGACTTCTTTCTTTCCAATTTGTTAATTTGTATCCCGTTGATCTCCTTTTGTTTTCTTATTACTCTCCCTAGACCTTCAAGTACTATATTGAATAGATATGGAGAAAGTGGGCAGCTTTGTCCTATTCCTGATTTTAGGAGAATTTGAGTTTCTCTCCACTTAATTTCATTATATATTGCCTTCGTTATGGTTAGTTTTTCCTTTATATCTCTAATCTCTCCCACATGTTGGATTTTGTCAAAGATTTTTTCAGCATCTAATCAGATGCACTGATCATGTGTTGTTGTTTTCTCTTTCAGTTTATGTGGTGGATTATGTTTACTGATTATCATATGGGAGGAAGCCTACTTGATAATGGTGGATGACCGTTTTGATATTTTCTTGGAATTTGTCTGCAATTATTTTATTTAGTCTTTTTTAAAAATCTATGTCCATAAGGGAAATTGGTCTATAATTCTCTTTCTTTGTTAAGTTTCTATGTGCTTTGGATATCAGGGTAACTCATAAAATGAACTGAGTAATTTTTTTTTTTTCTGTTTCCATCTTATGGAATACTTTAAGGAGTATTGGTGTTAAGTCTTACTTGAAAGTCTGGTAGGACTCTGTGCTGAAATGGTCTGTCTCTGGGCTTTTATTTTTCATTTTTTGGAGACTTTTAATGACTGTTTTTATTTCACTAGGGATTGTAGGTCTCGTTAAAGTATTTATCTCATCTTGATTTAACTTTGGTTAGTTGTATCTATCAAGAAAATTATCCATTTCTTTTAAATTTTTCAACTTAGTGGAGTAGAGGTTTTTAATGTATGTCTTTTTTCTCTGAATGTCTTCAGTGTCTGTTGTTATATCCCCATTTTTGTTTCAGATATTATTAATTTGGGTATTCTCTCTGTGTCTTGTTAGTTTGGATAAGAGTTGTATATCTTGCTTATTTTCTCAAGGGACCGACTCTTTATTTAATTGGTTCTTTGTATTCTTCCATTTGTTTCTATTTTATTGATTTCATCCCTCAATTTGATTTAGATTTCACCTTACACCTGTCAGAATACCTAAGAGGAACAATCCAAGTAGGAGCTCATGCTGGGAAGGATGTGGGAGCAAGGGGAACAAACTGCTGGGAGTGCAAACTTGGACAGTCACCATGGAAATCAATTGGCTTCTTTGTCAAAAATGATATATTTATAGGTGTGTGGGTTAATGTCAGCATCTTCAGTTCGATTCCATTGGTCCACATGTCAGTTTTTATGCCAGTATCAAGCTGTTTTTATTACGGTAACTCTATAGTAGAGCTTGAGGTTGGGGATCGTGATGCCTACAGAGGTTGTTTCATTGTGCAGGATTCTTTTGGCTATCCTGGGTTTTTTTGTTTTTCCATATGAAGTTGAGTATTATTCTTTCCAGACCTGTGAAGAATTGTGTTGGTAATTTGATGGGGATTGCGTTGAATCTGTAGATTGCTTTTGGTAAGATCGCCATTTTTACTATGTTAATTCTGCCTATCCATGAGCATGGGAGATCTTTCCATTTTCTGACATCTTCTTCAATTTCTTTTTTCAGGGACTTAAAGTTCTTGTCATATAGGTCCTTCACATGCTTAATTAGAATAACCCCAAGGTATTTTATATCATTTGTGGCTATTGTAAAGGGTGATGTAACTCTGATTTCTTTCTCGGCCTGTTTGTGTATTGTATATAGGAGGGCTACTGATTTTTTGAGTTGATCTTGTATCCTTCTATGTTGCTGAAGGTGTTTATAAGCTGTATCAGTTCCTTGGTTGAATTTTTGACTATCATGTCATCTGCAAATAGGGAAAGCTTGACTTCTTCCTTTCCAATTTGTATCCCCTTAATCTCTTTATGTTGTCTTATTTCTCTGGCTAGAACTTCAAGTACTATATTGAATATGTTTGGGGGAGAGGAGAAATCCTTGCCTTGTTCCTGATTTTAGTGGTATTGCTTTGAGTTTCTCTCCATTTAATTTGATGTTGGCTGTTGGCTTGCTGTAGATTGCCTTTATTATGTTTAGGTATGTTCCCTGTATTCCTGATAGCTCCAAGACCTTAATCATGAAGGGGTATTGGATTTTGTCAAATGCCTTTTCTGTGTCTAGTGAGATTATCATGTGTTTTTTTTTTTCTTTCAGTTTATTTATATGGTATATTACATTGATGGACTTTTGTAAGTTGAACAACCCTTGCATACCTGGGATAAAGCCTGCTTAGATGACCTTCAACTGAAGAATAGATAAAGAAAATATGGTACATATACACAATGGAGAACTACTCAGAAGAGAAAAACAATGACATCATGGGATTTGCAGGCAAATGGATGGATCTAGAAAAAATCATCCTGAGTGAGGTAACCCAGACTCAGAAAGAAAAACATGGTATGTACTCACTCATAAGAGGATACTAGATGTAAAACAAAGATGACTAGACTGCTACTCACAATTCCAGGGAGGATACCTAGAAAACAGGACCCTAAGAAAGACACAGGGATCACCCAATGACAAAAAAAATGGATGAGATCTACATGAACAACCTGAACCTGAGTGGGGGTAATGAATGGCAAGGTTCAAGGAAAAGAGAGCTTAGGGGAGCAGGAGATCCCAGCTGGATCAAGAACAGAAAGGGAGAACAAGGAATAACAGAGAATGATATGAAGACCACATGAGAACAGGAAGAAGCAAAGTGCTAGAGAGGTCCCCAGAAATCCACAATGATACATCCACTGTAGACTACTGGCAGTGGTCCAGAGAAAGCCTGTACTGACCTAGTCTGGTGATCAGATGGCCAAGCATCCTAACTGTCTTGCTGGAACTCTCATCCAATAACTGATGGAAGTGGATGCAGAGATCCTCAGCCAGGCTCCAGGTGAAGCTCCAGGAGTCCAATTGTCAAGAAAGAGGAGGGATTGTAAAGAGTGTGAATTGTTGAGACCAAGATTGGAAAAGCACAGGGACAAATAGCCAAACTAATGGAAACACATGAATTATGAACCAAAAGCTGTGGAGCCCCCAACTGGATCAGGCCCTCTGGATAAGTGAGACAATTGAATAGCTTGAACTGTTTGGGAGGCACCCAGGCAGTAAGTCCCAGACCTATCCTTAGTGCATGAGCTGGCTGTTTGGAACCTTGGGTTTACACAGGGACACTTTGCTCAGCCTGGAAGGAGGGGACTGGACCTGCCTGTCCTTAATCCACCAGGTTGAATTGAATCCCCAGGGGAGTCTTGACCCTGGAGGAGACGGGAATGGAGGGGAGGGGCTGGGGGGAAGGGGGGTGGGGGTGGAAGGTGGGAGGACAGGAGAACCCATGGCTGATGTGTAAAATTAAAACATAAACATAACAAATAAAAAAGGAGAAAAAAAGAGGCAACTCACACCCAGAAAGACTGATATGGTATGTATTCACTTATAAGTGAATATTAGTTGTTAAGTAAATGATAATCAAGCTACAGTTCACAGACTCACAGAGGTTAGGTTAAGAGGAGGGCAATAGTAGGGAATCATGGATCTCCCTGGGAAAGGGGAAATAGAATAACTTCTGAAGATGATTTGAGTCAGGAGCAGTAGGGGTCAGGTTAGGGAGAAAGAGATGATCAGAGAAAGTACAGAGAGAGACAGCTGGAATTAGGAGGGCTGTAGAAACTTAGTGTAGTGGAAACTTCCTTAGATCTATGAGGTTGACCCTAGTGAGAACTCCTGGTAATGGAGGGTAATGAACCTGAACTGGCCATCTTTTGTAGCAAGGCAAGGCTTCCAGTGGTGAGACTGGATCACATTCAGTTGAGTTGGTGTTTGAGGAGTACCTGGGGAGAATTCTAAATGGCCAGGCTATGATAGGACAGAACATCACCTTCTGAAAACTGACAGTAATGCTCCATTGCTGAGGTCCACTTAGCTCATATTGTAGATAGGTTAAGCTGATGAGGCATTAGAGCTTTCACCCCTACATTCTAATCTGTGATGCAAGAAGGCACTCTGTAGGCTATGGAAAGAGAAACCTGTGCACCAACCTAGCCACAAAACCCTCCACCCACAATCTGTTGTGCTTGTAAGATGTGCAGAGGCAATGGTGGCACAAAACATGTAAGAGTGGCCACACACTGTTTGGTTTAACTTGAGACCCATCTCATGAGAAACATCCATCCTGGACACTGCCTAGATGGCCATGAACTGAAGACTGGATAGTCCAGACATCTAACACAAACTAAACACTGGTGAAAAAAAATCAATGAAATCATTCCTGTTGATATTCTGCTATACTCATAGATTGGTGCCATGTCTACCCAATGGTCATGAGAGAGGCTTCCTATAGCAGCAGATGGGAACAGATATAGAGACCTACAACCAGACATTATGCAGAAAGGAAATCTATATTGGAGGTCTCTATCTGGTCACTGCCTTTGAAAATCCAGTAACCCAGAGGAAGTAGAGGAGGAAAGGCTGCAGGAGTGAGAGAAGATAGAGAACACTAGGAGAACATAGCCCACTGAATTCTTGGCCCATAAATCCACTAAGCAGGGCTTACATTGGGTCACAGAGACTGAAACAGCAAGCACTAGGCCCACATGGATCTGTACCATGTCCTCTGAGTATATGTTATGGTTGTTTTCTTGATGGCCTCTTGAGACTCTTAACAGTGAGATTAAGTGTATCTCTGATGCTTTTGCCTGCTATTAAGGCTCTTTTCCTTCTATTGAATTGCATTGCCTGGCCCTCAATTTTTTCCCCCTTGATGCTGTATTTAGTTTTGTCCTGTCTGGCTATTGTCTCTTGCATAAAATTTTCTGAAGAGGAAATGGAAGGGGACTGGAATTGGGGGAAAGGGGCAGTAGGGGTGGAGGTCTAGGAGGAGGGGAAGGAGGTGGGGAGGGGAAACTGGCTAGGATATATTGAATGAGCGAATAATCTATTTTCAGAAAAATAATTAACAGTTGATGGTTTGGGACACAGATGATAAGAAGATTAATTTTTTTGTCAAAGCTTTACAAAGTAATGGATAGAGCACAGCAAGAAGTAAATATTTTGCAACATATTTAAGATTAAGGGATGCCAACTCATCATAGTTACTATAATCTAAATGACAAAGAGAAAGAAAACAATTACATAATATATAGAAAAAGAAAGAAGAATTCAGTTGAAAAGCTTCACTACAAAAATGCAACAAAAGTGAAGGTGAAGAATGATGCAGGCCCTCAGGGTAAGATACTTTGTGACATATCGGAAGCCTAGATGCCACAAGATATTTAACATTCATAATGTTCCTTTTATTTTATCTGGGTATACTGGCAATCCAAGTACACATTTTAATTCTGCGTGAAGTAAGAGAATTATAACTGAGGTGAATGTTTGTAATAAACCGATGAGGGTGTTTTGTTGACCTTGAAATTGCGCATCTCCATAGAGTATGCTCAACAGATGGAGCCACCTCTAGCTAGTGTCCACTGGCCATTATCTTAGACTTTGAGCCATCTTTACTTCAGCCAGAGTTTTTCATTTTCCAACACCCTGAGATGTGTGGGCACACATGCAATGAAGCGACTCTAATACGTCTGAGCATGGCAAACATGGCTTTGGCAGGACTTTTCCTTCCCCTATTCCCTCTTCTTTGCTTAAAAAAAAAAAAAAAAAAAAATTAAAAATGCTTTCGCAAAGTTAGCCACCAAGGTCTACTCCCTTATTTGACCACTTCCTATTCCTAAGGCAGACTACCAAATTCCAGCTCTCAAACTGTTGAGGTCATGCAATTAGAAGCCCCTCTTTGACTACCCTAATTAACCTGTCTAATCAAAATTAAACACCTCATCTTTGCAAGGGTTTTCCACTTCTATCTTTATAAGTAGCCTTTTATCTATGGACCACCTCTGTCTCCTCTCTATCCAGAGGCATACCTTTGTCCTCTAGGACAGTAATCCCTTCCCCCTCTCTGTTGCTCTCTATCTCCCCCTCACTTGTCTCTTCCCCCTTTCCTTCATCCTCTTATCTCCTGTCTTTGCCCCCTGCCTTTTCTGTCCTCTGTTCCTTTGCAACAAATAAATCACCTTTGTGGTGAGAAATTGGTGTCTGGGGATATGTCCTGTACCAGTTCCAGGGTGCCAATCTCCCTTTCATATAATACACACACACACACACACACACACACACACACACACACACACACACACACAGCAAATTGAGGAGTAACATCCTAACTCAAGTAATTAGCTCTACATATCTCAGCTTTGTCAATTAAAACCCTGTTTCCTGGTTGAAAGAGCTCATAATTATAATTTAATTGAAAATTTTCTCCTCCTTTATAGTTAGCTAATTGTTTTCTTGTGCTGTGTAGATTGTATGTGGCAGTAGATATTCTGAACACATATTTTCCAATCACCTTAAAGGGTAAAATTTTTGTCATGTGTTACAATGTAAGAAATGAGAAAATAAAAGGTATTTCTAGTTCTGATCAAAGGCGTTGTGAAACCTGCATAAAGTGAGCCTATGAAATTCACAAGTGGATGGAATGATCAGGAAGAACACAAGTTTGTTGCTTCTATATTTCAGACACAATAACTACAAGAATGAGGCAAGAATTTTTATGGAAGTAATTTGGGGACAATATGAAATTTAAAGTAATTGGCAAATAATATATATATATATAATCTGAATATGCTTAAGAATCTAGTAAAAAAAAATACCTGAAGGAATATGTAACTATATGTAGTGATAAACTGATGTTTCCTGAATTGAAATGTTTAGTTTCTTCTTCAACAACCTGTTTATCTTCTGATGCAACTTTCTGTCACTTTCTCATCAGTCCTGCTATGTGATGTTAGTGCAGGTTAAGAGAGACCATGCTGCCTCTCCAAACACATCAAAGTGTTTAATTTTATTTTGGCTTAATTAAATACTTCATTTCATATACAAGAACTTGCTTAATGTCAATTTTTCATACATTCCATGGAACAAATACAGGGACTTCATGAAACATTTACCACTAATTATTTTATACAAATGATATATAAAATAAGAAGTATTCAAAGATTACCAGGCAACATGATTATGAAGCATATAAAACCAGGTGACCATTATAACAATGGATATGACATTTGAGTGGCAACATGCTAGGATAACAATATGGAAACTCACCCACCCCACAACGACAATTCCACGTGGAAAATAATATCACTAAGCTGACAAACATCATCTACAGATCAGCTTTAGACTACAAAGTGCTTAGAGCAATTCTGAGATGGCTGGCTGAGATGATCCAGTTTCAAAGACTACTTGAATAAGGACTTGAGATAAACCCGGAACTTTGGCATTATGGATAACAAAGAATATAGTTACCTTTCCTAGAATTTGTTAATTAACCCAAAATTTTTCTTTTCAGAATAAAGATAACTTCGCCCATACCCAGCAGGAAGCAATTTTAAGAACACAACACCCCACATTCCCAAATGGGTGGTGTGGGGTGGGTGGTTTTTTTGGTCTTTTTATGGGTATTGGTTCTGGGATAGTTTTCATTGTTTAGGAGGGTTGGTTACAACTTGTTGTTATGGGTTAGGAAAAGGGCTAGGCAAAAGGTGCTTGTTTAAAAAAAAAAGAAAAAGAAAAAGACAATTACTAGTTTTAAATATTTTACATTGGATTGGATTGTTTTATATTGTATACAAATTATTATTATTATTGAGATTGAGATTGTTAGAATATACCATACACATATTTCTAATCTTGCTCAATATACTGTATTTATACCATTCACTTAACAATGTAATGCAATTTGCTAATCCTTGAATGTTAGTATTACCAACTATTAGGATATATAGAAATGAAAGTTCGTGGTTAGACATTACAATTGAACTTGTAGTCATATTAGGTATGTTTTCAAGATCAAACAAATATATTTTAGATAGATAGGTCATCTTCAAACCCTTCAGAGATCTACAGAATATGGCATTTAAAATGTTTTAATAACTTAGGATTTTTTTCTTTTTTGCTGACTATGAGACATGTGGGCTCCTGGCAGTACCAATCTACTTCAGAGAAAATATGGGCATTGAAGAAACTGCATATGGAGTTAACTTTCATTGTGGCAAAAGTTAACCACTGGACAACAAAGTATCCTCTAATCAACTGCTGACAAACAGGACAGACAGGACATAAAACAAAGGACTACCGATTCTTGCCAAAGCAAGTGTGGTTGTGGCTTTAACAAAAGGCATCTTCTGAAGCCAGGACAATATGGCACCATCCCTGAAGTGAGTGACCTTTGCAATCTGTAAAAGGTATCGTGCCCTTTTCTTCAAAGGCAGCTGAACAGAGAGTGGGCCAATGGCTTCTGATGTGCAATGGAACAGCAGATGAAACAGTTATTCTTGAAGAATATCTAAGCTCACCCCTCTCAATAGTAGACTGGCATTTAATAGAGGGATGTGGAGAAGAACTGGATGCCGAGATGAAGCCACATATACACAGCCAAGAAAAATGGACAGCTGAATTGAAAAAACATCAATAATTTCCAGAATTTAAAATCCTGAATCATGACTTGACACTAATGGAATTCAGATGTTTCTGGTACATGGACTGCTCTCACCAAATGTGAGGTCAAACTGTTGACCTTGTATACACAAATGAGTCTGTCAGATACGTTAAGCCTATAGGCTGAAGATGATGCCCCAACACTGTGGAGAAACCTCAGGTGACTGTCCAGGCAGCTGGCTGTTTCTGTCAACTCAATTTTTTTTTTGGAAGCTGCTTGCATGTACTTCCTGTTTTTATATTTTATTAGGTAGTATTATTTCCTTCTTGGGTCTCTGAGGGAGTTGAAGATCAGTTAGTTATAGTTATAATTATCTTTTTTAAGTATTTCAGAAAAACTCACTAAGAGCTGTAAGTGTATAAATTTGAAAGACGTTATAAGACACTTCCGTTAGCAATATGTTAGGATAGAAAGTGAATCAGGTACATTTTAGACTTACCAAAATAGGATAGATAATGGAATTATTTTCTCTGAATTTGTCAAATGCAAATGGACTAGACATTGTTTAGGTATTTATTGTTTGTATATATGGTATATATAGTTATTGTACTTTTGTATATAGTTTTTCTTATATTTGTTATAACTTTTTCCTTTTCTTCTTTTTATTAAAATAGAAAAGGGGAAATATAGTGATATTTATTTGTATTGAAATGTGATTTTATTTGTATGTTAATAAAGTTGCCTTGAGGTCAGAGTAAGCCAGAGCAGAAGCTGGGTGGTAGTGATGCACGCCTTTAATCCCAGCACTTGGGAGGCAGAGCTAGGTAGATCTCTGTGAGTTCAAGGACACAGCCAGCATGGCAGACACACACCTTTAATCTCAATACCAAGCATAGAAGACCTGGAGGTCTGTACAAACAGGCAGTGATGAGGAGATCATGTGGCTGGGTTTACAACCAATGAGAAAACAGAAAGTCTATAAAAAAGATAGGACACACAGAAGTACATCTCTGGCAGAGAGGAAGGACAGCAGAAGCAGTGAAGGGTAAGGTTTTCCACTCTTGCTCTGACCTTGTGGTTTTTTAACTCTGCAATTAGTTCTGTGTTTCTTATTTAACAAGATGGTTACATCTACACTGTTTAAAAAATCTGCTCATAGTGATAGGAGGCATCAATGAAGAGCACAATAAAATCATAATGTTCTCATGTGAAGGAAGGGTCAGAAAAATAATAAAAGTGATAAACTTCTTCCTTAGAAATAAAGTGTGGGGATAAAAGCCTCCTGATGTACAGGAGGAAAATAATGTCTGCAATTATAAACATCGTCAAAAAACAAAGCTAAAAAAGCTGTAGCCTTAGGGGAGAACTTATAGATGCTCTTTTGCTAAATATTCACATTGTCAAACTGCCTTCTACAAATTTGTTTACATCTGTAGTTTGCCTATCCCAACCTTGGTAAGTGAAAATTACTATGGCAGAAGGTAGTGGTTAGTACAGAGATATGAAACCCCTTAAAATTCAGAAAATATATGATCATGAGCTCCGAGCTGTGGATGGACATATGTATCAACACCTGGATCCAACATAGCATAGCAGAAGAGTGAACAAAAAGAATGCAAAACTGAGACAACACTGAGGAATGTTGTGAAATGTCATCCTCTAGCTAAGACATGAAAGTTACAAGAACTCACAGCAACTGTGGTCATTAACAGAATCTGCACAAAATTAAAATAACTAAAATTCCAACGCAAATACCAGAGAGTTCTGAAACACCACTCCTAGCTGAAAAGCTATTGACAGTTGCTGACACAGAGTCATTTTAATTTTGGGGATGGCCACACCCACGTGTACAAGGGCAAAACTGACTGGACTCTGTGGGCTGTAAAAATAATAATTAAAAAAAAAAAAAAAGATGAAGCTGGGCAGTGGTGGCCCACACCTTTAATCCCAGCAATTGGGAGGCAGATGCAGGTGGATCTCTGTGAGTAGGAGGCCAGCCTGTTCTACAGAGCAAAACCCAGGAAAGGTACAAAGCTACACAGAGAAACCCTGTCTTTAAAAACCAAAAAAGTAAAAATAAAAATAAATGAAAAATAAAATAAAAGATGAAATGAAATGGTGATGGAGCTGTATTAGAAAACATCTCATTCCCCCATAGAGAAGTTGAATGGAGAGAGGAGATGTGGACAGATCAAGATACATTAGATATATGTAGCAAATTAGGACACAGGATTTGAGCTTCACCTAAAGTAGTATGTAAGCTTCTCATGGATAGAAGCAGTTAATAGTCCTACCCAACTGCAATGTCTATGAAAACAATGACCAGCATGAAATGCCATACTTAAAGGTGTAATAAGTGGTACTAAATTTGGTGGTAACAACTGTTTAATTGCACTTAAGACCCACTCAACAGGAAGCAGCAGAAACATATTTAACTCTTTATATAAATAACCTTAGAAAAGAATCTATGATGACAACTTTGCTAGATCAGCACAATGTATTATTACATTCTAAATCTTCTTATCTACATCACAGCTCTTGACTTTATGGCTCATGAAACATTTAAGAGGATGTTTAAAGGTTGTAGTAGACAGAATACCAGGAAATCCCATGTGAAGCAATCTTTCATAGAAATGGCAGCAAAAAGAAGACATGTGCGAAAGCAATATCAATAGGTATATAAGCATGGAAGGGAAATAGTTTAACAGGGACCCATCCCTAGACAATAACGGCTTCTGGAAGAAGATGAAAAAGCTTCTCTAAGGGATGAGTTATCTTATTGGTTATCAAATACAAAGATCAGTCCTGAAATGATATACATACAAACAAGGAAAGCAGACTAAACAGGTTTTATTTATATATTCATGGTTATCTATGTTTTATTTATATATTGATGGTTATCTATCTATCTATCTAACAGTAATAATTAAGAACAAACATACTACATAGTAATGTGGGCATGGAAAGGTTTGGGGGGGATGGTACCTTGGAGGAAATGGAGAGAGAAAAGTGAAGGAGGAAAGCAATATAGTTGTATTTAAATTAAAAATGAATATTTTAAAAGAACAATAGACAAAAGTTTCACTGTTCTACAAAATGGCTATTTCAGTAATACATACTTCCCACAATGGTGATGTCCTTTTTTTCAGTATGTAAAGGAATTTGTAGTAGATAAGGATGCTAAACTTATGCAGGTTGTCAAACTTCTCAAAAGAAATTGCACAAATTCTTTGAAAAGCATCAATAACTGTTGCTGATGATGTTCTTTCTTCTTGTTGTTTAAAGATAACTCCACAGTCTTCATTGTGTGACAAACTGAATAATGACCTAGATTTTACAAGTAACATCAGGGCAGGAAATGGTCTCATTAATGTAAATTTCATTGCAATGCCATCCAACATAACTAGCTGGTCTGCTAGTTAATCAAACATTTTTATGGGGTCAGAGTATGACACAAGAAATACTGGAGAAATGGCAAAGAAAGACCAACTCTTCAGGTTCAGGATCAATGTATTGTATAAATCATATTACATTAAAACAAACACTAAAAAAAAACAAAGTTCAAAAGGATCCAATAACCTGAACTCTAACAAATTTAGACAGTGCAAATTTTGCCCATTATTTGCTTCAAATATTCAGATAAACACATATATAAAGAAAACAATGGGTATGTTTCCTCATAGCATTAATGCCAGTATTCAGGAGGCAAAAACATGCTGCTACTTGAGTTCAAGGCCAGTCAGGTCTACATGGTAAGTTCTAGGTTAGTCAGAGCTTAAGTAGTGAGAACCTGCCTCAAAAACAAATTAAAAAAAAAAAAAAAAAAAGAGGCTGCTATTTGAGTTCAAAGCCAGTCTGGGCTATATGGTAATTTCTAGACTAGGCAGAGGTAAGTAGTGAGAACCTGTCTCAGAAACAAATAAAAAAATAAAAACTAAGATACAGTATTTCATATAAACGTGTGTGCATGGGTTATCAGAAATGGTCTTTCAGTATAACACTGTATAATAATTTAATAAATTATAATATAATTTAAAGACTATAGAAATAAGAAAATCTCAAATACCAATTTATCTGATACACTTACATAATCTAAATTAATTCAAGACCTAAATATAACAGATAAAAGGAAACATCATATTTACCTTTAAACACAACAGGAAATCATGTTGAACAAAAGCAGTATTTGCACACTTCTTAAAATAATAAACTGTTTATTAAAGTAAATGGACCAGAGTTTATTTAGACAAGAGTTGTTTTATGGTCTACTGTAAGCTCAGAGCCTATATTTAATTGGAATATGTTATATATTTCAAAAATCAATAGAAAAGTAGATATAATTATTCTTACTACAGAAAAGGACAATATGAGATAATGTCTCTTTACTTGAATTTTTTTCTTCTATGATATATATATGATGACCTCACATTGTCATGACTGTATGTGTATATATGTATATGTATATATATATATGGGTGTAAGTGTGTGAACATATATATGTTTATATGAATATGCTTATAAAATTTATTATCTTCAAAAGAAACAAATTTTAAAAATCACTGCCAAATAACTGTGAAAAAATAATACCTTCATAAAAGGGGGTTTCTATACATAAAGAAGTAATACAAGTCTACAAATAGAGTATATTTAAAATAATGATAGATTTTTAAACAGTACGCACTATACAACAAACTGCATTGTAAAATCTTTAATATTTCATAGAGTAATACAAAGATGCCATACTAACAGACTAGAAACCATCCAAATACAAATGTCCATGCTGTTTTTATCAACATGATACAAACTCAGACATTAATAGAAAGAAGTGATCCTAGTTGAGAAAATACTATCATCTCAATTGTCTGTAGGCAAGTCTATAGGGCATTTTCTTGATTATGATTGATGTTGGGGAGCTCAGCCCATTGTTTATAGTACCAGTCCTGGGAAGGTGGTTCTAAGGTGTTAAAAAAATAAAGTGAATTCAGATATCCAGGAGCAATCCAATGAGCAGTGTTCCTCCATGGCCATTTCTTTAATTCTTGACTCCACTGAATTCCTGTCCTGATGTCCTTCCATCATGGAGTGTGACCTGAGCGTTGTAAGAAGAAATAAACCCTTTCTTCCCCATGAAGATTTTAGTCATGATGTTGATCATGATAGAAATCCTAACTAAGGTAGAATTGGTATCAGGTTTGTGGGCTGTTTCTGAGATAAACATCTCCATATTTTAGGGAAGATTGTGAAAGGACTTTAGAATTCTGGGCTAGAAAGAACACCAAGTGTTCAAAGCTTAATGAGATGTTGTGGGAAGTCAGCATATAATGCTGATAACAGTGCAGATGATGGAGACCTGGACTATGAAGTTTCAGAAGGAAATTTGAAAGTCTGTTAAAGAATCCATCAGGACTTTAGATATCCTGGATAAAGAATCTGTGCTTCTCATCAGCTGTGAGTAAGAGTTGGCTAGGATTATAGACCTGACACGTGAAAGTGAAACCTTTGCTTTGCTGAGACAATTGACACTGGTCAGCTGGAGCTGAGTAATCACCTGGGACTATGAAGCCAGTGACCATCACAGCATTCCACAACTAGAAAGAATACACAAATGAGTGAATAATGGGAAGTCCGCACTAGTAGATGCATCTTAATAAAATAAACTATATCTAAGAACAGGAAACATCATGGAAGAGGTGATGGAAATATAATAAGAACCAGAATACCAGGAAGTCTGTTATGAAACCATCTAGCCTAGAAAGGGCAGTATAAACATAAGCTGAACAATGACAATATCAACAGACTTGAAAACACAGAAAGGGGACAGTTTCATGGGGTCCTACTCCTAGACAAAGAACTATAAGCAACTAATAACTGCTGAGAGAGAGAGAATTAGCTTCTCCCAGAGATGATCCCCATTATTGGTTATCTAATACAAAGTGGTCAGCCTTGAAAACATACATACACAAACAACAAAAACTGACTCAGCACATTGTATTCATACATATGGACATGCATATAATACATACATACATGCATATGTAACAATAAAAATCAAAGAAAAACATGCTATGAACTTGAGAGTGCAGGGTCACATGGACAAGGGTAATGGAAGGGCCTCTAAAGAGGACAGTAGGGAGAAGGGTGATATAATTCTATTCATTTAAATATTAATTTGTCTATCTATCTCTTTATATTGAAAAATCTTCCATACATTGTATTCTTTTTTCATTATTATTATTATTATTATTATTATTATTATTATTATTATGTGTTTTAATTTTATACATCAGCCATGGGTTCCCCTGTCCTCCCCTCTCCCTCCCCCACCTTCCCCCCCAGCCCCTCCCGTCCATTCCCATGTCCTCCAGGACCAAGACACCCCTGGGGATTCATTTAAACCTGGTGGATTCAGTATAGGCAGGTCCTGTCCCCTCCTTCCAGGCTGAGCACATACATTATATTCTTATCAATCCTCAGAACCTCTGTACCTCCACACCCAACCAATCCATGCCCCCCTTTCTTTCTCTCTCTAATATAAACAAAAAAAAACAAAATCCCGCAAAAAAACAGCACAGAAAATGGAAACCAAAATGTATAAGCAAAAGATGATATCATTCTGTTTTGTTAATTTTTTTTAAACCGTAAAATTGCAAGAAGATACATACCATCACCATTGAGAGAAATAATACATTCTTCTAAGTGTTTTTGAGGTATCAGCACACAGAAGCTGTGATCCAGGGGCAGCCAAGCCCATACCACCTGCTGGTAGTGTGGAAGAATTTCTCAGAAGATATAGATTTTTGAAGGAATGAAGGGGTCACAGAGAACACCTGAACCTGAATACTGTGAAAGGCTAAGAGAGGCCTTTGGTGAAAGTGAATCCCCAGTTGCAGAAAAAAAAAAAAAAAAAAAAAAAAAAAAAAAAAAAAACCAAAGCTAGAGATATCAGAGAGAAGAATCACTTAACAAGGTCAAAGCTCCTGAAGATAATCCAAGAGAGCTCCAGTGAATGTGTAGCCCAGTTGCAAAGGCTGTGATTTTGGAGATGTCTGTAACATGGATAACATGGAATTACAGCCAAGGACAGCAGCAGCTATGGAATGAGGCTGACACGATCCTACTAGACAAGTTGTATGTGCTGTGGATCTAGAGTTAGAAAGAGGAGCTGCCTAGGCCTTTTGCAACCCAGAAGGTCCTGAGTCCCACAGGTCCGACACTGTAAGATGTTGATTTTGCTTTCATCTGATTGTGACTGTATCCTGGCTCTTTTTTTTTCCTTTTTTTTTTTTTCTTTTTTTTTTTTTTTAAATACAGTTATACAACTTAGTGATATCTTTGAGAGGCTTTGGATATTTTTGAAAGACTCTGAACTTCAAAATAGACTTTGGGTGTTTTAAAGTGACTGAACTTTTAAAGCACATTTTTAAAAACATTCTCAAACTTGGAATGTGTCTTATATCAATGTATTGATAATGATATAAAATCTTTGCCATAAACAAGAAAACAATGATTATGGTTTAATAGTGATGTATTGATGTGTCAGGGTGACAAAGGTCATTGTCCTGTTTCATTTTTGTCAAGTGACACAAACCTAGTCATAGCCAGGCAGACATACACTAATTGAGAAAGTGATTCCATCCAGACTGACTTTAGGTAAACCTATCATAGCCTTATTTGATTAATGATAGATGTGGAAGGGTTCAGACCACAGTGGTTGGTGCCATCTCAAAGAAAACTGAGCTAGTTAAGACAAGCAATCCTACATAGTGTTCCTCCACAGCTTCTGCTTCAGTTCCTGCCTCCATGTTGCCCTGACTTCCCTGGATGGCGTGTGACCTGAGATTTATAGAAAAAAACCTGCTTTCCTCTAGAAGCTACTTTTGGTCAATGGTGTTTACCACAGTAGTAGTAACCCTAACTAAAATATCAATGAAAGCCCATGGGTTTTCAAGCTGTGATTCTCCCCCACCTCCCGACTTACAATGATTAATGGTATTTTTTTCCGCACATGTGCAGATTAATTCAGAGCACTACTTCCAGGTAACTTCATAAGCATTACTGAAACCAGGCAGGATTAATCATACCCTTTTATCCTGTGTAGCTTTAACTTTACACGGTTTTCTTTTTTCTTCAAACAACCTTCATTAAATCCACATTTAATCCATAAACAAACTGAAGTCTAACATGGATATCACTGAGTCTTCTGACCCATGAATGTACTACACCCTCATTCACTGATAAAGTCTTATACCACTTTCAGGAGTACACTGATAATTGGCCATATATACACGGAAGCAATTCATAGTTCTGCTGTTTTGATTTCTTCTACTATTTTACTAGTTTTAATGTATAGCTTTGTATTGCTATCAGATGTAGCAAATTACAATTCTCTTTTATTCTATAATGTTGAATTTTTACCAATATTCTGTTTGTATTCTAGGGACTATGATGGTATTAACAAATACATATTTCCTTTTTCGTCCAATATAGATGGTATCTTTCCTGTCTAAATGTGGTGCCAAAATCATCAGCTCACAGTTTCATTGCATTTTCCTTTAGAGTCACATCTAGTAATACACACCTGCCTAACACAAAGAGAACAATAATTATCTATTGACTCCTTTTAACGGTTTTACAGTTTTATCTTTTTCCCTTTAATTTATTATGAAGTCATGTTGATATTGTGCATATAGTTTAAACATAATACTTTGGGGTATTGATATCCTCACTCATTTCATTTCCAATGTATTTATGATATTTTATCTGATCTGTATTTCTGGTTGCCAGGATATAAACAAATATTATCTTTTCATCTAGACAGACAAAATAATTTATAGCATTATAATAGATCTGTTTACAAAAATTTAAAATCATATTAAACAAGATCACTGATTTTTGTTTGAATAAAAAAGAAAAACCTTTGTTTACTCATTTTCCTTATTTTTTTTAAATTTCCTTTTTCACAAACTTTTATGATTAACTTTATCTATTATGCTAATATATGTAGTAAATTATATATGCTCATAATTATGTCTTTGTAAAATGAAAGATATTTATTTAATCTATAAAAGCTATTATATTGCCATAATAACAAAAACAATATGTGTTTTCAAATCAGCAGAGGCTGGGAAGGAGAATAACATGTTATTTTAAGTCCTTTATTACTGTTATAAATGCAGAAATATGTCAGTTGTAAGCTACATATATCAATAGAAAAGTGAAAGATTTTTTTATATATACTTAGAAAATAAAATATTAAAACTAGACAGTTTTGTTTTCTACTTATTTCCATCAGGATAATGCAACTTAAAGGAAACATGCTTGTCTCTGTAACATTTATTTATTTTTTATTTAAAAAATATTTATTCATTTTACATACCAAGCAACCATTTTACATATATACCACAACCAACCCTTTCATCCCTCCTCCTGCTTCCTCTCAGCCCTTCCCTAGACATATGGTCCCACCTCTTCTCCAAAAGGGTAAGGCTTCCCATGGGGAGTCAACCTAGTCTGGTACATTCAGTTGAACCAATTCCAAGCCAATTCCCCCTGAATCAAAGGTGAGCAAGGCATATGACCATAGGTAATGCATTCCAGAATGCCAGCTCATGCACCAGGAATAGATCTTGATCCCTCAAACAGACCAAGAGGAGAAGATGGGAGATGAAAACATGAAGGAACAGGATGGTCGAGCTTGAGGGGTGGGGAGCAATGAAAGAGTTATTTTGATAAAGGGAGCCTTTGTAACATTTAAAACAATATAACTAAGTCAAATTAAAAACTTAAACAAAATATAATTACACAATAATATTAATTTTATCTTCAAGACTAGCAATTGAATTTTAATTTTCTAAGTTGTGATGTGGTACCTTTAAGGATAGAAAATTCCAGAAATAGTATAAAATTCTAAAGTTATCATGACATATTTGACATAAGTATGTAATTAGAATATATTAAGGTAAAAGTATCAGTAGGTCTTGAATACTCAAATATCTCTGCATTAGAAGGAACCTATCAGTAAGTGACAGAGATGCTCATTTTAAACCAAAGGCCTGATAGATACCAACCATGAGCTAAGGGAGTAAAGTCGAAATAAAGTTGACATTCCAGACAATAACTGACGTTCTAACTAAAGGCACTGTTCTGATGCTGCCTAATGTCAAACAACAAACGAAGGGAACAAAGACATTGTGCACGATCTCCACAATCTCATACCACACAATATTTAAAATATTCATATTCATATCAAGCTTCTGTGTAGATTTAACCTTGAGAAGTCCAGGCTTTTTGTCTGATTCAACATGCCTTGCTCCCATCCTGTACATGAGGGAAAGAAACAGTAAATCACAGGAACAAAACTATGACACTCAGCCAACTGTACCGAGATTTCAACCATTCTACAGCATTTCTAGCTAATGTTTAAAAACAAAACAAGTATATTTCACCTTCAAACTATGTCCTTCAATAATTCCATCAATTCTGAAATGGATGAAACACTTTACTTTCTGAAAATCCTGGTGGGGGCACATAAAGCCACATTCAACTTAACAATGTTAGTAAAATATTGTATACACTGTATTTGTGATTGCTATTATTAAATATAATTGCTGGCTAATACTTAAAAATACTTGTGTTGTTTTTAATAACATTAATATGAATAGGTTCTATGTTCTTTGGTGTTCTAAAAAACTTAAAATGTTCAGTGGGCTACAAAGATCAGAGGTAGAAAGGAAAACACCAAGACAAAAGAATTACTCCTTTCACAAACATTCAAAATAATAACCTACTTATTTCTCCCTGGAATTGCTTTTTTATTGTTTTCAATTCTAACTTAAACCACCTATTAATTATAACTGTAACCAGAGCAACAAATTTAAATTTCCTAGAAAGTACTAGGGAGAATTAGTGAAGATAACCACTCACTGTTCATTGTGTAGCTAACTTCTTGTTTGCAAATTTGCAGAGCTCATATATACATATATTTCCTGCAACCATATACAAAATTTATTCTGCTCTTTAACTGGCAAAGTAAGTGTTCATTACAAACTCGAAGACACATTCTATTAGTTGCATACAAAATCAAAGGCAGAAGTGTAAGAATTTAGCCTTGCTAACCAGTGCACCATTGTTCTGTTTCTCATAATTTTCTGTGTCTATGAATATCCATTGCCCCAAGGCCACCAATCCAATTCATATTACTACAAACATACCACAGAATATAATGATCTTTAAAATAATTTGTCAAAGTTATTATTCATGTTAGTTTGGAAATTGCATCCCTTATATTTTAAACATAAAATATAAGTATGCTGAAGTATTCAACCAATAAACATACTTGAGTTTAGTGATAAGAAATGTCAATATGCACGCTATACATAACAGTGACATATTAGAGCTCACATTTTTTCTTTTTCTAAAACACAGACTGTTAAACTTGCCTCATTTGCCAAATAATGTATGTAAATTTATGAAGCATTAAATTCATAAAACATTTCCACATTGGTTCCTATTATGCTGATATGCTAAAAATCTTTTTCCTTGTTATCTTTAGAAAGGAGTCTGTGTTTGTGTTTGTGTGTGTGTGTGTGTGTGTGTGTGTGTGTGTGTGTGTGTGTGTGTGTGTTTATAAATGCAAATAGCCAACACACAGACATGGCAAAGTGAATCTTAGACCCACACAAATATAAGGATAAACAGATACTATGACATCAATCACACTACTCATCACTGGATCAAGAGGAAGCACAAATGCAGACCTCACTGATCCATATCAAAAGCCTGCTCTCTTTCTATTGGGGATACATTTTTTATTATTTACCTGTGAAAAGGGAGACATAGAAAAGACTAACAAATCAGTTCATCTTTTACACCTCATTGAATAAGGTGAAGACCTCAGCAAAATAGTAATCAGTTTATGAAGTTCATTATCTTGTTAAACTACTGAACCACATTTCCCTGCTCTCTCATTGATGAGGAGGATTCAAACACATAAATTCAGACTTAGCCTTCTGCCTAAGACTTGAATAACTATCAGGAAAGGACCAAAGGAGACAAGTGTTTATCTGGTGTAAACACAGGGTTATTTGAAAGGAGATCTACTCAGAAGAAGTGATATGAAAATGAAAAGGATAATGCAGTTGGAAAATTGATAAGTTTATTTCATTTACACCTTAATTAGAAAAAGGTTTCATTTTAGAAGAATATTATTTCAGAAAGGAAAAAAAATCAAGAAAAAGAAAGAAACTTTTTTTTTTCTTTTTATAGAGGCTGACACATGAATTCAGATATAGTCCACAGAAAAAGAGTGGCTTCCTGCAGTAAGTTGTTTCCAAAGATAACATAACAAAGAAGATCTTAACCAGTACTCCTTGCCAAGAGTCTGGGAATTAAAGTGTAATGTCATCAAAAAAGCATATGTTTGCTGTCTCAACCCACTGTAGAGGCAACTCAGTGACTGAGGTGACCTTAAAACTCCTCTTACCTTGAGAGTAGATATAAAAGTCTTACTAAATAAGAAACACCAAGCCATATGCAGAGTTAAAAGCCCAAGAGGTCAGTGCAGTAGCTAAGAGCTGATACTAAAACCACCTTCTTACCACCTACTGTAATCCTTCCCCTGAGAAAGAGACCTACTTCCTGTATGTCTGTCTTTTTATTGACTTTCTGTTCTGGGTTCTCATTGGTGGTAAACCTAATCACATGATCTCCTTGTAACTGCCTGTCTATACAGACCTCTAGGTCTCTATGGTTGGTATTGACATTAAAGGCATATGTCTCCAAGCTGGCTATGTCCTTGAACACACAGACTCTGCCTGCCATGTGATCGGATTAAAGACATGAGCCACCACTGCCCAGGTTCTACTACAGCTTGCTATTAGCTCTGACCCCCAAACAACTTTATTTATTAATATACAAATAAAATCATATTTCAGCAGAAGTGAAATATCAGCATATTTCCCCCTTGCTATTTTTATAAAAAGAAAAAAAAAGTTATAACTAATATAAGAAAAACTAGGGACACTTTGCTCAGCATGGAAGGAGGGGACTGGGCCTGCCTGTACTGAATCCACCAGGTTTAAATGAATCCCCAGGGGTGTCTTGGTCCTGGAGGACATGGGAGTGGAGGGGAGGGGCTGGGGGGAAGGTGGGGGTGGTGGTGGGAGGGGGGAGGTCAAGGGAACCCATGGCTGATGTATAATATTAAAACACATAATAATAATAATAATAATAATAATAATAATAATAATAATAAATAAAAGAAAGTAAACATATGGCTGATGTGTAAAATTAAAACACAAATATAATAAATAAAAAAGGAGAAAAAAAGAACAATATGTATATACAATACATACAAGTAGTAAATATCTAAACAATGTCTATTCTCCTTCCTTCTGGAGTATGCAGAAGGTGTGGTAAGGGAAAACATTGGACCAACAAAAGTAGATCAACAGGGACAGACAAGGTAATCCTTTGCCTGGGTCAGGAAACTCCCAGAGGGGCCTCAGGAAGGACCCCACAGCTAATCCAGTTCAGACCTTTCCTGCAGTCATAGAAGAAACCCCTACTCAGAGCAATTAAATAACCAAATGCCTATTGGAATAAACCAGGGTGCTTGGGGGTGATGAAACAGCTGAGACAGAGAGAACAGAAAATTCATGAGAAACCATAAAGAAAAATTTTTGACAAACTTCTATAAATGAACAAAAACCAAAATTAATAATAAAAATAAATAATGTTTTATTGCCTGGTCTGGTAAACACAGGTGCTGACATGACCATAATTGCACCAAAATTTTGGCATCCAACTTGGCCTCTTCAGGAGGTAAACGTTCACTTGTTAGGAATTGGAACATTATCTCAAGTGAAACAGAGTGCAAGATGGCTCGATTGTATAGGTCCCGAAGTACATAGAGGAAAATTAAAACAATATATTGCTAACATAGCTATGGACTTGTGGGGTCCAGACCTGTTACAACAATGGAATACTCAGATTAACATCCCTCCAACCTTAGAAACAAATCATAAACTAGCACATGTTTCTGAGAGAAATATTAGAAGGTATTATTCTAATGAGTGGTCACCAGCCATCCATATTATACAAGAACAGGGCACAACAACTGATGATCTTCCAAAGACACCAACAGCTCTACCTTTAAAATAGTTTAACAGAGAAGCCTGTATGGGTTCATCAATGGCCTTTAACAACAGAGAAACTCCAGGCTTTAGAAGAGCTGGTAGAAGAGCAGTTAAATGCTTAGTACATTGAAGAATCAACCAGCCCTTGGAATTCTCTTTTATTTGTTATTAAAAAGAAATCTGGGAAATGGAGAATGGTAACAGACCTTAGAGCAATTAACAAAGCAATTCAGCCAATGGGCTTTCAAAAGTCTGGAATTCCTTTGCCTACTCTGTTACCTAAATGGTGGACTCTCATAGTTATTGATTTAAAAGACTGTTTGTTTTCAATACCCTTACAAATAAAAAGACAGAGAAAGATTTGCCTTCAGAGTGCCTACTTATAATAATCCTCAACCAGTTAAAGGATACCAATGGAGGGTCCGCCTACAGGGAATGTTGAATAGCCCAAGCATGTGCCAATATTTTATACAACAGCCATTGGAAGTGATACGTAAAAAATTTCCTAAATCTGTAATTTATCATTATATGGATGATATTTTACTAGCTGACTCAAATGCAGATTCTTTTGAAAGAATATTAGAAGAAGTAAAGAAAAATTTGCCTTGCTGGGGATTACAAATTGCTCCTATAAATATACAAAGAGAAGATTCTATTAATTATTTAGGATATAAAATAGGGCTACAAGAAATTAGACCCCAAAAGGTACAAATTAGGAGAGATCAATTACAGACTCTTAATAACTTTCAAAGATTATTTGGAGACATTTCTCATCTACAAACTATTGTTGGGGTAAAAAATGATGAATTGAATAATGTGTTCAAAACCTTAGAAGGTGACAAGGACTTAAATAGTCCAATAGAATTATCACCTGAAGCTGAGAAAGAATTGGCCTTGGTAAAAAAGAAAGTGCATGAAGGACACGTGGATCATATCATCCAAAGCTGGATTGCATTTTGGTTATTTTAGCCTCTAGTTATTCTCCTACAGGAATTTTAATGCAGAGGGAAGATATAATATCTTCTGAGGTCTTTGATGAAGTTGAAGACTGGGTAGTTATAATTTCCTCAGTTATGATAAAATATGTTAGATATGAAAGCTTAGACTCACAAATACATGATATATAGGATATCTTCTTTAATTTTTCCAAATACAAATAGACTAGATGTTATAACTGTAATTATTGCTTGTTATTTGTTTTGTTATATGTAATTTTACTATGTGAAAGTTAAAACCTTCCTTTTTGAAAAAAAAAAAAAAAGAAAAGAGGAAGTGCTGTGGATATCACTCTGTATAAATAAAATGCTGATTGGCCAGTAGCCAGGCCAGAAGTATATGCGGGACAAGCAGAGAAGAGAATTCTGGGAACAAGAAGGCTGATTAAGATACGATAAGCCAGGAGCCATGTAGCAAGTAATGGATTTATAGAAATAGGTTAATTTAAGATGTAAGAACTACATAGATAGAAGCCTGAGCCATTAGGCCAGACATTTTAAATAATATAAGAGTATGTTTGTTTATTTTATAAGTGGGCTGCAGGACTGCCGGGGATTTTCAGGACCAGGAGAGTAGCTCTCCAGCTACACATGAAGAAATCTTAATTTTCTTTCTGACAATATCACTGACCTTAATAACTGAGGTTTGCAAATATCTTTTCTATATTTTGTTTGTTTGCTTGTTTTTTGTTTTATTTTGCCTATTATTGTTCAGTGTGATCTGGCATCATGAAGCTCATGCCATTTATCATCTCTGGAGTTTTTAATCAAACTTCAGTCTCTCTCTCTCTCTCTCTCTCTCTCTCTCTCTCTCTCTCTCTCTCTCTCTCTGTGTGTGTGTGTGTGTGTGTGTGTGTGTGTGTGTGTGTGTGTATGTGTATATGTGTATGTACAATTCAAAGGAACTAAAAACTTTGTATGAGGATATAGCTCAGTAATATGGGCTGAAACACTGAATAAACACAAAACAAATAAATTAACAAGTAAATAAATAAATAAATGAGGGAGGGAAGGAAGGGGGAAGATAGGAATAGAAAGAGAGAAAAGGAGAGAGAGAGAAAGAGAGAGAGAGAGGTCTTCAGAATCAAAATTCATTTAAGGAAACTTTTCAGTACCTGGAAACAGTTACAGAAAGCCACAACCAATTAAAATGCAGAGCCATGGAACCCATTCTCAGTAGACATGTCTCCAAAACATCCTTGTATCTAAGTATCAGGAAACACTATGAAATTTGCTGTGAAATTATGTCTCCTGGGAATGTTAGAAGCGATACCATGAAAGGCTCCCTAATATGAGCTGAATAAATACAATTACAGTAGACACACTAAAGCACAGAGGAAACAGCACAGTAACCTCAGTAACCTTCAACTCTACACAAAGAATGACAGGCAACTAAGAAATGGTCAGTGTAGGAAAATAATCTCCTAGGAAGAGTGTGCCAACTAGTTATTCAATACTAAATGGTCAGCCCTGAAAACTAATACATATGAGTAACATTATACAGAGTGAGCAGGTGGCATTAATATAATTAATGAAATATATGGATGTACATATGTATGTAACAACAATTAATGATAAAAAGCAATGAATTTAAAAAAAGAAAGGAAGGACACATAGGAGGATTTGAAGAGAGCAAAGGAAAGCAGAAAGTGATGTAATTATATTATAAGCTCAAATGTAAAGGAAATAATGAAAAGCCCAAAATTTTTACAATAAACATATTAATATGTTTGTGCCTAAAGAAATTTATAATTATAGCTAACTTAAAATATAACTATATTAATTTCAGTGTGCATGGTTGATACATGTTTTGAAATATTTTCAAAAATAAATCCATCACACATAGAAATAATAAATATGCATAAACACTTGAACAGTGTCTTCTTAAACTTAAATTACTGAGAAATCAAGCAAAATTTCAAAACTAAAAGATTTAAAGGAGACCATAAATGTCCGACATTTCTGGAAGTAAAAACAGACTTATTTCTCATCATGGTCAAGAAATTATCTCTGAAGCCAGAAAGAAAATAAATTATATTTTAGGAAGAGGAAAAAACAAAACAAAACCAGCTATGGTCTGTGATATCAGTAGTGTAGCTGACTTTTATGGGCCCTCTTTGTGTTTAATCCCCAAAATGTCCTTAACCTTGAGCATGGTAGCATTTTCCAGTGATCTCAATCACTGGAAGGCAGATTTAAGTAGGATTTCAAGGCCAGGCTGCCTACATCTAGCTTTGCCTCCAACAACAAAGAAAAGAAAGAATGAGGAAAAGGAAAGAAGACCAGAGTTTATTTAGGATTTTCTCCTGTCACAAGTTCAGGAACTCAAAGTACAATTTCTTCAACATTCCATAGCAAGTGCTCAGGAGGTGATCTGTGATTGTCAGGTTACTTGGCTATTGTTTCTACCTCCAGCTTAGTATCCTGAATCCAGAGAAAGCCTGTGGTGATATTTTATTTATGTACCCCAATAAAGCTTATCTGAAGATCAGAGGGAAAAGGCTAGCCAGTATATTAAACATAGAAGTCAGGCAATGATAGCACATGCCTTTAATCCTAGGATTTGTGACTCATCCAAATCTCTATGAGGTCAAGGCCAACATTGGGAACAGAGCCAGACATGGTGGCACAGGCCTTTAATTCCCAGCACTAGTTACCCATAGAGGTCTGAAGGTCTGTACAGATAGCAGAAAGTTATAGAGGTGGACAGAAAGAGGAAGTGATATAGCTGGACAGAGAGAGGAAGTGTGATAGCAGGGCTTAGAAAGGATATAGGCATGAATATAAAGTAATTAACTCTCTTTGGAGGCTTAGGAGTTGGTAAGGTGAGGTTGGCTGTGGCTTGTCCTATTTCTCTGATCTCTCAGTTTATATCCCAATATCTGGCTCCAGGATTTTAATTAATAAGACTATCTAATAATTTATGTTACAAAAGCCAAATGTGCTAATCTCATGAATCACATAGGATGCTTGTGTGTCTCCTACTAAGTCTCCCTATCAATATCATCTAATTAAGGCATACCAAAATGCTCTCCTTTGTGTACTTACCTTTGAGTCTCTGCTCAAAGTGGTGGATGGTGATTCTTTGTTAATGTATATTTTTTAATGAATGACCTTTGCTTTTCTGATTTGGTTATGCTTACTTATTTTCAGATCTGTCATGAAAGTCCATCTGTGACTCTGCAGCATCCTTGGTATGGACCCAAGTCTTTGACCAGATGCAAGATGGCAAAGAGGCACTTCCACTTCCTGTCTTGCTGATTTCAGCAGGTAGAGTGTAGAATGTGAGTAGGGGTTATCACTTTGCCATATTACCTTCAGTCTGTCTGCTCATTCATCCATTCTTTGATCTGGTGCCTGTGTGCCACTATGGTTTCTGCCTTGGAACCTGGCCAATTATTCATTCTCATCTATCTTTGACAACTTTTGTGCCCATTGCTTTTACTTTGTGGTCTTTAAAGCATTTTTAAAAGAATATTTTTTCTTCTCTTTTGATTTGTGGCCTTTTCAAGTAGTTTTCTGTGTCCTATCAACTTTTCCTTCAACCATGTTGGTTCCAAGTACAATGTGTTCAGTGTTTTGCTCAATACAACAGACTTAGGGTTTTTCCTTCAGAATAATATGATAGAGAAAAATCTGTTAATCTTCCTGATGGCCTACTGGAGTTAAGGGGATGTTTTCCTGAGCAAACCCAAAACCCTGTCCTAATTATTCCTAAAGGTTAAGTAGGGACCATATATGAAACCTCAGTGTGTGGATCAAAGTAGGTTTATAGTGAACATAAATATGTACAATTAGACCATTAACATTTCTTTCACTGGTACCCTGATCTACAAACAAATTCACATGTAAATTCCATTTTCTCTGTTTGGTTTCAACTTCCCTTGGACTCAAGTCCATTCTACTTATGTCATCAATTTTATTAATATGATTTCTGGAAAGAGGACTGGGAAGACATTTGAATTTCAGCATCTGTTCAAAGTTGCCCCTTCTTAACCATGCAGTGAATGTGAGTTCCCACATGCTGTCACATATCTTTTGAAATTTCCACTTTCTATGACATAGGTCTGCCAGAAGCAAATGGTATGCAATGGAAATTACACCAAGATAGTGACAACTCTTATACCACAAGGGATGCTCAGGACTGAAAGTTCACTAACATTCACTTTAATTAGCTTAATTGATTTATACACAAGAAGCAAGAATAGTTACTGGCATATGTGCTTTGCAGGTGAAAGCTACAGGGAGGTTAGTCAGGTAAAACTAACGAATGTTGCCTAACAGTCTTGGTGCTAGACTTGAAATGCAGATGTCTAACCTAATTCTTCTAGCTTTATGCTTCTCAGAAGTGGGTAAGAGGAGAGGACTTCATACATTTCTCTATTTATGTCTCTTGTACATAAGAGACATTTCTAGGTAACCTCCAAAAGTATAGACCTATAAAATACCTCTTTTTGTGTACTTACACATATACCAATCAAACATTTGCATGTAATAAATATAGCTTTATTTAAAGCTATTTTTACACATATATAAATATAATTTTATCTTTTATGAAAGACTAAAACATTTGTATGAAAATGAAATTGATGTGCTTTTAAAATGTCTACATAAATAATTAAATCATGGTTGACTATTTTATGCCCTGGCTTATAGAGCATCTTCCAATTATTGCAGTTTGTTTTTAGTTTTCTACCTGCTGATTCTGAAAATGCTTCCTCCTATAAATACCAGGTAGAAAATGTTAGAAGTGTGTCTACAGCTCCTTCAGAAATGTTTGGGAAGTATTTTTAAATCCTAAATCAAAGTCATTTATTGAATTTTTTGAAACTAAGGTCAGGAACTGATCCTTCATTGGTAACAAGACTGGACTTAAAATTGACAAGGAAATTCACATGTTGGGGGTATCAGTTAGGGTCCAGAAAGTTTAACCAAGGAGGAAAACCTCACCTTAAATGTGGGGACTCTAGTATTTGTGTACAGGACAAAATAGAATGGAAAATGCGAGCATTCATTGTTGCAAGTTTTTGCTGATTGGTAGAGAACTCAGCCATGGCCTGGCACACCAAGATAATTGATAATTGACAGAAACAACTTAAAAGAACAAAAGCTTACTTTGGTTAATGGTTTTGGAGGTTAAATGCTTCACAGCAGGGAAGTAATTAGGCAGTGGATAGCAGTGGGAACTTGTTGGAAGACATTGCTGGCTGGTCAGAGGTTGCAGGCCTCCCCATGGCCTGGCAGCTTATCTCAAAAGCTGGGCAACATGGGGCTCCATCACTCCAGAACTTCTTGTCTCTACCTGCCCTTATCTGGGGAATGTCTCTGGGCCTGGAGGACTGACCTTATCTAAAAGCTGCCTCTCAACAAGATATCTGTCTCTAAACCATATGCCTGATCTATCTTTAGCTTGACCCTGACATAGATCCCTTCTAGTATGTTATTATTTATGGCTGAACAGAACTCCTTTTTTTTTTTTTTTTAACATTTCATCATCCATTCTTCTCTGATGAACACCAGGACTCATTGAATAACTAGTGCCACAATAAAATTATCTCTTTTCTGTGCTGACTTTGATTTTTTTTTTCAGATGTAAATCTGAGACAAGTACACTCACATCACATGATAGTTTATTTTTTGGTTTTTAAGAAACTTCCATACTAGGTTTCATAGAGTTTGTCTAGGGTTATGTTTCTAACAATTGTATGTGAGGGTGTATTTTATGCCTACCTTATAGCTAAATTTAGGCAAAGGGAAATTAAGTTTAACTAAGTCAAAGGGCTTCTAAAGTATCATTCTATACATGGTTGGTTACTCTTCATACATGATAAGTATTTATAAATAGACAGTATGTCTATTTAGGGCTTATTATGAAGTTACTAGCTAAATATTTGGGATTTCTTTTGGTTTAGGCAAATTCTCACTTACTAACGTAAAATATTTTTTCCTCTCAAACTACATGTTGTTATACATTGTTAGTTTCAAAAGTTTTTTGTAAATTTATGAATTCTGTGATTCTTTCATGTTATGGAAACAATCTAATTGCAGACTAAGAAAGATATTTGTCATGGTGACCATTATATCTTCATTCATTTTATTTGGTTTGTCTAATGTTTTTGTATGCACTAGGATTTAGCTAATATAAACAGCAATAAATAAGCACAATGCTGTTAATGTTCTCATTGGCTTGTCTAAGCACTGGGTAAGTCCTCCTAAAGACAGTGACCATGTGTTCATTACCTTCCTATTCTAAGAACATTCACTCTGAAAACTTGTAATTGTTCAGATTTTCCATGCCTCTTTGAAGTGTATGTAAATCTCCCAGACTATTGCAAGTTTTACAATCTAGAAAATCTCTATCCTAAAGACCTGGAAACCAACCCTTTGAAATGCAAATATTGAAGTGAATTTGTCCTGTCCTGACAGAATAGGCCAATTGCCTCTGGTGCCAAATGAGAAACACATAGGTCTAACAAAGAGAAAATTGTGATTTTCTTTTAAATAATTCTATAGCCTAGAAACCTACACAGACAATGCCTCCTGAACATCTACCAGTCCTTTCAGACATTTTTGGTTTTGTTTTTGTTTTTTTTTTTACTGAAATGTTTAACAATTTTGTTTTGGTTTAACAAAAATAAACGTAGTCCATTCACCATGATTTGAGGCATGAAAAGTATTTTTGAGATGTTAATCAAAATTAAAATTTTAAAATGTCAATTTTTTCTTTATGTTTTACATATCATATGAAACGTTTTTGTGTATGTTCATATATGTTTATGCATTAATATAATTGTCTATTTATATATGATCATAAATACATATATATGTATATGTGTGTGTCTTATAAATTATTTGCACTTTTGCTTTGCAGTATTCAGTCTCTTTTATTTCAACAGTATCAGAAAAATAATCAACTTCATTTTGATCATTTTGTGTCTATATAGGAACACTTTTACAGTTAAGACTGACCTGTTACTCACTATATAATTCATTGATTTTAAACTCATGGGAGTCTCCTTGCCTCAATTTGGAGAATAAAAAGTATTAATTGCTATAACTCACCTGATAATATGTTGTATAAATATAAGTGTTTTAATGTGACACTAATCTATGAAATATCTTTAATACAAAAACTTCTGCCGAATTATTAGCAAATGTTGTAAAATCATATTGAAAACAATCTGTAGAGATGTCTTCTTTGAGTTTGTTGCTTCAACGTAGCTGTATAAAAATGGGATTGTCCTTGGGCTATATTGTGTTGCTGAATTTTAGAGGCTTCTTCAGTGGCAGAGAGCTCAACTTATTATCTCGAGTAATAAAATATTTAATAAAGGTAAGAAAAGAGGCACCAGAGACCTCAGTAGCTCTTCTGGCCTTTGAAATACATTACTTTCCTAGAAGCTATTAGCTTGTTACTCTGTTGTAGTAAAAACTGTAATTCATCTCTAAAAGCAAAGGGATTCCACTGGACCTGTAAAACTTGTCTTCATCTTCTCTCAGGATCATAGACTGAAATGAAGTGCTGTCTTCACATGCACAGAGCAACTATGTGAAGGGCATGGGATTCCCGCAGTGTCATTTTCTTATCAACCAACAATAAACAAATCTTCAGGCTGAAAGGACAGCACTAACTTGCTCAATTACCTCCCCATTCTGTGCACTGATGTGAAGAAATCTGAGATGAGCATACCCCTGACCTTATGAGGCCACTCTCCCATGAATTGTTAATGATTAACTTCAGGGAGAGATAGTGACCCTGGGTCTTCTGTTTCATTTTGTTAATCAGGAGCTAAAGTTCATGGACCAGCCAAATTGTCACTGCAAAGGGCCTCTAGGATGAAGAGTCACATTGTCACAACCACACTTGAGAGTCAAAGCTAATTTCTGTGTTGAGATTCAAACTATTTTCAAAGGTTAAAGAAAAAAATGACAAAACATTAAGATTCTGTTTGAACAATATTTTCTGTCATAACTCAGGAGCAAACTATGAATGGATAATGAGGAAATCATCCTGACAAATCATTCTAAAAATTTGCTCCTTTAAGAGATAAATGAGGGGTTGGGGATTTAGATCAGTGGTAGAGCGCTTGCCTAGCAAGCACAAGGCCCTGGGTTCAGTCCTCAGCTCTGGGGAAAAAAAACAATAAACAAAACAAAAAAGAGATAAATTATAAGTTTGGTTAGGTTTATATTTTTTAAATATTTTAAAACTTTAAAAATATGTATTAAAAAGAAAAAATATGTATGCACTGATTTATATTAAATGAACAGGTATTTAAGAGACATGGTAACATGGTTTAGACTAGCACATCTGAACTGCAACATTTATCAATTGTCGGTAACATTTATAAATTAATAGAATAGTAGAATTAATAGTACATTATATATCTAAAATGCCATCAGTCACACATAATTAATCAGATTTAATCTTCAAGAAATCTGTGAAGCAGCAATCAGTGTTATTAACCATATGATGTCAAGACATGTCTGCTTTACTGTATAATTCTGGTTGGTAGATAATATAATAATATTATAATATAATAATAATGTTGGGATCAGAATTGACATATCCCAAAGGATTAACATCAGTACTATCTAAGGGCTCCAAGAGATAAAGGTTTTATACTTGTCATGCGTGCGTATACACGTATGTGTGTGTGTGTGTGTGTGTGTGTGTGTGTGTGTGTGTGTGTGTGTGTGTAGAGGACTGAGCTGGTATTGTTCATTGAATCATGGGTGCTTATCCAATTTTTCTATTTTCTTCTATTTTACATGTTTTTCAGTGGACTAGAATGCTTATTTGGATGCCTAGTTTCTATCAATCTTCTGGAATTATCTTGAATAATTGAGCCATCTGCCTAGAACTTTCATAATTATTTATTAACAAAAGAAAATGGCCATTTTGTCCGTGTGTGTGTGTGTGTGTGTGTGTGTGTGTGTGTGTGTGTGCCATTTTGATCAGTAACATTAGTTTCTTTTTTTGGCTCTTCTATTAGTTCTGATTACTTGGAATGTTTAATATTAAAACTATATAGAGCTAAATAATCTTTAATATATAATCATATTGACATTTAGAATTTTATTAGTAAAGTTTTCAGTAGAGATTATGATATGGGAATAACTGTCTTCACCAATTTTTAATAACAATTATAATGCCTTACAAAGGTGAGATGTCTGGACATTTATAAACATGAACGAAAGAATTCCTGTTAAGAACCTACAGTTCAGAAACTAAAAATGAATCCTTTATTGCTCAATATATATTTCTAAAATAGTGCTTCTAATAACAGATACATCAGTTCCCCTTTCTCGACAATTGGACTTGTGGAGCTCCACATGGGGCCTGGCTGAGGATCTCTGCATCCACTTCCATCAGTTATTGGATGAGAGTTCCAGCATGACAGTTAGGTTGTTTGGCCATCTGATCACCAGACTAAGTCAGATCAGGCTTTCTCTCGACCATTGCCAGTAGTCTACACAGATTATCATTGTGGATTTCTGGGGACCTCTCTAACACTTGGCTTCTTCCTGTTCTCATGTGGTCTTCATTTATCATGGTCTGTTATTCTTTGTTCTCCCTTTCTGTTCTTGATCCAGCTGGGATCTCCTGCCCCCCTAAGCTCTCTTTCCCTCGAAACTTGCCCTTCATTACTCCCACTGTCGCCAGGTTGTTCATGTATATCTTATCCATTCTCTGTAATTGGGTGATCCCTGTGTCTTTCCTAGGGTCCTGTTTTCTAGGTAGCCTCCCTGGAGTAGTATAGCACTCTAGTCATCTTTGTTTTACATCTAGTATCCTACTATGAGTGAGTACATATCAGGTTTATCTTTCTGAGTATGGGTTACCTCACTCAGGATGATTTTTTTTCTAGATCCATCCATTTGCCTGCATGTCATTGTAGAAGAGGGACTGTAAGAGTGAGAATTGTTGAGACCAAGATTGGAAAGGCACAGGGACAAATAGCCAAACTTATGGAAACACATGAATTATGAACCAAAAGCTGTGGAGCCCCCAACTGGATCAGGCCCTCTGGATAAGTGAGACAGTTGAATAGCTTGAACTGTTTGGGAGGCACCCAGCAGTGGGTCCTCGGCCTATCCTTAGTACATGAGCTGGCTGTTTGGAACCTTGGGCTTACACAGTGACACTTTTCTCAGCCTGGAAGGAGGGGACTGGACCTGTCTGGACTGAATCCACAAGGTTGAATTGAATCCCCAGGGGAGTCTTGGCCCTGGAGGAGATGGGAATGGAGGGGAGGGGTTGGGGGGAAGGTGGAGGCAGGTGCAGGAGTGGGGAGGACAGGGGACCCCATGGCTGATGTGTAAAATTAAAACACAAGTATATAAATTAAAAAAAGGAGAAAAAAAATAACAGATACAAGTTCACCTTTTCCATGCACGTGATAATCTTATTGTCATGGTTAGAGGGCATTGAAAATGATAGCCACAAAGCCATTGATGAACAAGGAAGTTGTTATAGAAATATACTGATACCAGATTGCTTCTTTAAGAGTGGTACTCAGTTCAGGCACCCTGTGGACTATTGTCAGTAGTGGAAGGTGGGGTCATTCTTATGGATTCCTAGGAATGAGACAGCCAGCCAAACTAGTGGAAATGCATGAACCGTGGACCAATAGCTGAGGAATCCCCATGGTATTGGACTAGGCCCTCTGGATAGGCAAGATAGTTGTTTAGATTGAACTGTTCAGGGGGACCCCTGAGCAGTGTGATCGGGGACCCGTCCCTGGTGTATGAACCTGCATTTTGGAGCCTAGTGCCTATGGTTGGGACACTTTGAGCAGCCTTGGTGCAGGGCAGAGAGGCTTGGACCTGCCTCAGCTGAGTGTGCCAGGCTCTGCTGACTCCCCATGGGAAACCTTGCTTTGGAGGAGGTGAGAATGGGAGGTGGGTTGAGGGGAAGGGTGAGAGGCAAGAGGAAGGAGGTGGGGGGAATCTGTGGTTGGTATGTAAGATGAATAGAAAATCTCTTAATAATAATAATAACAACACACTCACACACACACACACACACACACACACACACACACATACACACAAACACACACATACAAAAGAATGGTACTCAGAGTAGGCTCCGGTAAACTTAATGTGATTCACAACTGCCAGTTTAGCAGGTCAAAGTCAATACCAATTAATGTGACAAATTCATGGGACCTGTATGATATGCAAATTAAACTGACTTTAGTATTCAAAGATTTTATCTGTTGTTGCTGTGGGAGATGATGTTCTGCTATGTAGTCTAAAGTGCACACAAACTTGCTATTATCATCCTATGTCTTCCCTAAAAGTGCTATAGCAACAACTGTATGCCATTATATTGAGGTAAAATCCCATTATTTGCTTAGTTTTATTTTGTTTTAGGATCCTGAGGGTAGAACCTAGAGCACACAAGCCAAGTAATTGCTGCAGCACCAAGGCATGTCCCTTGCCCAGAAAGTATATAATATGTGCCCTTAGACTAGAATAATGTGATTAAACTCGATGCAGGAATATTCAGATATTTTAAAATTTGAGACAATAGAGCAATGATTAAGAATTTCCTTTATTGTGGGTTTTCATCCTCTTTTGATTTGCTAGGCTGAAATTACTTATCCCCTATGTTTTCCTAGGTGTGGTTAACCTCTTCAGATTAAAGTTTTCCAGCTACTAAAGTAGAAGTACATACACATGTGCATGCCTACACACACACACACACACACACACACACACACACACACACACACACACAAGTATAAATGGTTTCACCAGATAATAGGAGATGATATGCCTACTAGGCATCTCTTATGCTGTGGAAGATTAGTTAAAGATGTGTTACATTCTTTTATGCTGTGAACTATTTGTTTAATGATGCAAAAGTATTTTACATTCTTTTGTGTTGCATTTGTTTAACTCTGAAAAACTGTGTTACTTTGCCTGTCTAAATTATTTAATTGGTGTAATAAAGAGCAGAACAGCCAATAGATGGGCAGGAGAGTGAAATAGGTGGGGCTGTCATGCAGAGAGAATAAATAAGAAGAGAAGAGACAAAAGAGGAGAAAAAGGAGGAGAGGAGAATACAGGGGGCCACATACCCAGCTACACAACCAGCCATGGAGTAAGAAGGAAAGAAAGAAATATAGAATAGAGAAAGATAACAGTCCAGAGGCAAAAGATACACTGTACCTGAAGTTTCCCTGTGTCCCAACCAGTCCTCAGGTGCTTGGCCATTAACTCAGGCCCACCACTGACTAGCTCCTACACTTAAATTCAGCCCATTTCTCTTAATCTATATGTTGCCACATGTTTCATAGCTTTACCTGTATGCCATTATATGCTGCTCCCTGGATAGTGGACTGGTGTCTGTCTCCTCACTCAGACTTCATCTTCTCAAAATTCTCCTTGTTTGCTTATCTCACCTGTACTTCCTGCCTAGCTACTGGCCAATCAGTGTTTTATTAAACCAGTGTGACAAAGCATTATTCCACATCAATAGACAGGATAATTTAAGTTAAGAAAAGTTGGCTAGAAATAAGCCAATCTAAGGTAGGACATTCATAAGTAAGAATAAATTTTGGTGTATTTATTTGGGAGCTAGCTGGTGGGCCCCCAAAGAGCAAAGAGTAAAAAAAAAAATTCAATAACACTCTTGCCATCAAATGAAACTTTCAATATCAGGAATGGATCACACCCAATTGAGTTGTTGGCCAAAGGGTCTTCATGAATGCTCTCAAACAATCCAGGCTATTTGCTAAGTTTGATCTCCACAAATTTAATGTAAGGTCCTATTACTGAAAACATCTCCACAATTCATAGAATAAGGAAAAATAGAGATGGTGCCAAACTAAAGCCTTCACCACTACTGAATAGTGGGCAATGTGCTTGAAGCTATTTTGTACTCTTTAAGAGGAGAAAGGTAAACTCCAAAGCAGCTATAAACCCTTTGATATCCAATGATGATGTGCCTACATGATGGGCTGGTTCAATAGTGGCTCCAAAGTTGATGAAGTAACCAACCACACTCTGATTGGATATAAGGACCCTCCATGAATTGGAACCATGCATTAACACTGCTCAGGTGCCAGGAACCTTAGACTAGATAGGCCATAGATCTAGGATAAAACCAAATACTATTGTTCTACTAAATATATATAGCAAAATAATTTACCTGTAATGAAAATCTACTATGGCAATACATCCAAGACTTGCTCAGCCCTCATCAAAGAATACAGAGACCCAAAACTGGACATGAACTAACTAATGTGTACTATTCACTTGTGGATTTCTCTATCAGGTACACATTGCAATTAAATTAAAATAGAGCATGTTTACCTTTATGAATGAAGACATATCACAGGTACCCTAAAATCTTTTCTTTCTTGAATGAACATTAATGAAAAACAAGATGATTGATAATATAAAAAGAAAACACAAAGGTGGTGTGTGGTGGGTATTGTGTTCCCGGAAATAAACATATCTGGGGTCAGAGAACAGACAGCCACTAGAACAGAGCCAGAAATGGTGGCTAGAAAATGGGAAGAGTAAGCCATAGCAGAAGCTGGGTGGTGGTGGTATACACCTTTAATCCCAGCACTTGGGAGGCAGAGCCAGGTGGATCTCTGAGTTCAAGGCCACTTTAGAAACAGCTCAGCATGGTGACCTACCCCTTTAATCCCAGGGAGTGGGGGCAGAAAGAAAAAGGTATATAAGGCGTGAGGACCAGGAACTAAAAAAGAAAAAGCATGTAGTTAGTTTAAGCTTTGGAGCAACACAGTTCAGCTGAGATTCATGTGGAGAAGGACTCAGAAGCTTCCAGCCTGAGGAAACAAGATCACCTGAGGAACTAGCAAGGTGAGATAGCTGTGGCTTGTTCTGCTTCTCTGATCTTCCAGCATTCACCCCAATAACTGGCCTCAGGTTTGTTCTTATTAATAAGAACTCTTTGAGATTCATACTACAGTGGTGGTATTGTGTTCCCGGAAATATTGTGTGTTCCCCTAAATAAACTTATCTGGGATCAGAGACAGAACAGCCACAATATTAAACATGAGGATAGGCAGTGGTAGCACACGCCTTTAGTCCTAGCATTCCAGAGACAGAAATACCTATGGATCTCTGAGTTCAAGGCCACATTAGAAACAGCCAGGCATGGTGACACATGCCTTTAATCCCAGAAATCCAGCCTTTAATCCCAGGGAGTGTCTGCAAAAGTGGAAAGATCTGTAAGGCGTGAAGACCAGAAACTAGAAGCATTTGGCTGGTTTAGCATTTGGCTGGTTAAGCTTTCAGGCTTTGGAGCAGCACAGTTCAGCTGAGATTCATTTTGGATGAGGACTCAGAATCTTGCAGTCTAAGGAAAAAAGACCAGCTGAGGAACTGGCGAGGTGAGGAAACTGTGGCTTGTTCTGCTTCTCTGATCTTCCAGCAATCACTCCAATAACTGGCCTCAGGTGTTTTTATTAATAAGTACCATTAAGTATTCCTGCTACACAAAGCTATGTAAATATTAATAAAGAAATTAATAGATATTAAAATAGATTAAACCAAGACACATTTCTCCAGATCATAATACATGGAATTGCCAATCCATTAAAAAGGAATCATCCAGCAGTAACCATGTGAATTATGCTGCCAGACGTAATTTAACTTGAGAGACTTATTAGCTTCACTGAATTTAGTTGAAACATTTTATTATGTAGTCTAAAGGCAATTAAATGTGAGTTAAATGCTTAATTGTTGCTTTGATATTCAGTATTACACCCGAGACCAAGTGTGAAAGTGTGGTATTGGTAAATTCCATGGTAAATTCCATCAGTGTTAGCAAAACTCAAATTCAGAAAGAAAATGGTTTCCCCAAGATCTGATAATGAGATGAATCAGATCTGCATTGAGGGCAAATAAATTAAATATTGAATATGTCTATGACTCACTCCCTGCCATTTCTAAGCTTTACTTTTCTATTTTGACAAATGAAGAGATGTGAGTGCTTCGTTTCCTCTGAGCTAAAATTCTGTCAATAAAGCAGATTTTCAGATATAAATGTTGACAAAAATTACTAGGAACTTGATGAGCTGTGAAAATAGTAAAACAATAAGTTATTGTTTTGCATATGGTTTAAGGCAAGTTAATGTCATTTAATTTTTGAAGGGATGACAATAAGTATGTATTTTAGATAAAATATTCTGATGACTTATATTTAATTATGAATCTCAAAGTATTTTATAAATTATATATGTCTAAGTAGATCATTCTAATCAAATATCTTTAAACATCACAAAAATATTTTTAAAATACAAAATAATAGTTTTGTGTTATAGTGTTAGAAAAAAACATATATGGAAGGTTATAGACATTCTACAAATTCACTTTTAGAGTAACAAGAAATGAATTTTAAACAAATTCCACATTTATTTATGAAGTAATGTGGGGTTTGAAAGAAAAATAGTCCCTAAAGGGAATGGCACTATTAGGAGATGTGGCCTCATTAGAGTGAGTGTTTCACTGTGGGAGCAGGCTTTGAGGTCTCTTTTTCTCAAGCTTCCTTCAGTGTGACAGTCAATTGATTTCCCGTTGCCTCCAAATCAAGATGTAGGACTCTCAGATACAGCCCCATGTCTGCCTGCATGCCACCATGTTCCCAGCCATGATGATAAGGCACTGAACCTCTGAAACTGTAAGTGTGCTATAGTGAGAAATCCAAGGGAGTCTGCTTAAGGGGTATAAAGGATTTATTAAGACATAAATTGGAAAAAAACAAAAACAAAAACAAAACATCTCACTAAGCAGAATAGGTGAATCCTTGCAGGGTCCTGGAAGGCTGAGGTCCTGTCCCACACTGCTCCTGCCGCCTGAGTCAGTCTGCACCATCCAAGCCCAGAAAGGAAGAGAGCGTGTACTTATATGTCCCTTAGGTCTTAAGGGTAGCCCTGAGCCCATTCCCAGGGCCTAGTACTTCAAGTTTATAGGTAGAACAAAGTGTTCACTGCACCGAGCCACCCCAATTAGATGTTTTCTTTATTAGAGTTGCCATGGTCATGTTATCTCTTCACAGCAATAAAAACCCAGACTAAGACAGATAACAAAGAATCCAAATCTCCATGAGTTAAACTCTATAGAATAAATATTTTAATAAGTTTATTTTGAAATATATATATATATATATAATACATATGTGTCTGTGCATATATTATATGTGTGTGTGTGTGTTTATGTGTGTATATGTGAGAGTCTCTTTGAATTGTTGTTTAAGAGGATCTAAGAGGCTCACCAAAGAGCATTTGCTATTGCCATTGCCTTTGGTTGTCTCCTATAAATTGAAGATAAGTTTCTATTAATGATGATACAAAATTCTTCTTTGCTAACAGGATTTACAGGAGTTTACCTGGATTCTTCCTCCCTGAGGACTGTCTCTCATATTAGCAGAAACTACTGTGCAAGCTGCCAAAAGAGGAGAACCATCAGTATTCTTACACAAATGCAAAGCCTGTGAACCACATAGATGACCAACCTAATGAGCTATTCCACTGCTGCAATATCTGTACTTTTATACTGAGGCTAACCTGTTGGAACAGGGTCAAAAGAATGACACTTGGTGAACAATGCTTAGGGGACTTTGATAGAAGCTCCAGGAAAAAAGGCAGAGGGTCTTTTACATCAGCTGCACCTTGTTCCCTTGATTGTTCTTGGATGTGATTTTGTACCTCCTGTGACAAACATTTTCCTTCAATTCATAAGACATGTTTATTTTGTTCCAACATGAACATAGCTATAGAATCCAATCTGGTCAGGGTACCCTGGACCTGGATATGGCCTTCTGCATTGCTTTTCTGCTTTCCCAAATATAATCTACAGAACATTACAGGTAATTGTGTTTAAATTGGTCTATCCTGAAAAAGTTCCGGGAAAGGGCTGCTCTGTTAATATTTAGTATGTGCTTACTGATGTTTATTTACATATTTTTCTGATTATGTTTTTCTGTAGTCAAGGAACCTTGCATCATTTTTGCCTATGTTACATTAGTGTAAAAAAGTGCACTGGAACTGAAGTAAGGTTGTTCCCAGCACTAGACTGTAGTTCGCCCCATTCTTCTAGGTCTTCAGATCTCAGGTCCAGCAGACAAGATCTGCAGAGGTCCATGAAAGTCGACACTAACCAACAACTTCCTAAGATCTACACAATTTGAGGAAATTCATGTATAACATCACAAACCTAGCCAACAATTCATGATAGGAGAAGCCACAAGTATTAAAAAGAACCAACTACTGTCATTTTACCAAATTAATATAGTTTTTTACTGTATTTTAAATATTTATTTTTATCCTCACAGATAAGTGTCATTCTTACCTCTCATCAAAGAAGTTTATTTCTGTGGCACACAGATGCTAACAGAGAGATCCAAAACTGATCAGAACTTAGAGAATAATTGACTGGAGGGTGTTTACCCCCAACTGGTGCCTCAACAACAGGAATCCTGTGGCTTTGGCTCAGGGAAATTTGTGAAGAGGGGGAGAAAATTTGTTAAAATAAGGAGAAGACCTGCATGCCTGCTGCCTGCTTGTTGTGATAGGGCAGAGTGTATTGTCTAATAAAATTTCAACACTACCATTACCTCAACAAGACCTTCATATTAACAACACCAGATGGCATGTCAAAGTGAATAGGGGGAATTTCATAAGGCCGAATGCATACATGATCTACAACCAGTCATTGCTGCTAACTAATGGAGAATCAGTGTTTTCCAGAGACAATCCCCTGCTAGGCTATCTAATTCCAGTGGTCAAATCTAAACATGTACACATGAAGGGACTCAGTAGATTATGAACAGTAATTATTAAGAGCTAAGATGTCATTAATTTCAGAGAAAGTGGGGAAGGACATAGAAGGTGTAGGGGTGTCAGAACAATGTAGCCACAGTACTCTTCAAGAAATTCTCAAAAAATTCAATGAAAAAAAAAAGTAAAGCATTCCTGCCATCCAGATTCATGTAAGCTCTTTGCCTAAAGTATGAAAGGGCCATGAATTGAATAACTATGCAATGATGAAAGGGAGCAGAGGGACCTCAGATCTTACTTAGAACTTGAGATTCTCAGTGCAGTCACAAATATCAACATTCAACAGTACACTTCCTGTCTGGGAATTGTCTAACAAACATAATAACTTTTAGAAAAATGAATTTAAAAGAGATTAAAAACTTGAAGGGAACATAATTTTATCTTAGCTGCTAATAAAACTGAAGGCCCATCTCTATGATCATCAGTTGCTATAATCACTGGAATTGATTTTGAGATGCCAAACGAACAGCATAATCTTGACTACAGTAAGAATCAGAATGACTCATAACCTGCTTCCTGTACTCCACATACCACAATGACCATAGTGTATGAAGAGCTTTATAAAGTTGCTGGAAGATAAAAGTAACAAACAAAATGTTACTTCCATTTCCAATAAAATTCTATACGCAGTGTGTGTACTATTGACAATCAGAATACATGTAAACTCAACAAGTATATCAGCGTCAGCAAAGGGTAAGAAGGAAGTTTTAATTCTTAGCTCTTAGCTACTCCTCTGACCTCTTGGGCTTTTAACTCCTCATTTGGCTCTGTGTTTCTTACTTACTAAGACTGTTACATCTACATATATCACTCAACAAACTATCTGAAATAAAAATGTGGACATGTAACCCATAATATCAGCAGTTCTAAAATTATGAGTTGGAGCCCATTTGCAGGTTGAATGACTCTTTCACAAGGGTCGACTATGACCATCAGAAAATACAGATATTTACATTATGATTCCTATCAGTAGCAGATTACAGTAATGAAGTAGCAACAAAAATAATTTTATGGTTGAGGTGTCACCACAACAAAGTGGTCTCAGCATTAGCAATGTTGAGAACCACTGTATAATATATTTAGAATAACGAATCACTGAAAATTGAAAAGAATTTTCCTAAATGAAAGAGAAAAAGGAGGAAGGATATATATGCTCACAGTATAGAAAGGCAAAAAGGAGTTAACAAGATGCATACATTTGGCTGAAGACATGAAAGCTTTATCAATGGTTATCATTAAGCAGTCATCAAATACCTCAAACAAATTATTATCTAACTAACTGATTAAATTTTACTAGTCTCCTGTGAAACTTTTTACTCATCTGTTCTATTTCCTTTTCATAAAATATAGTTCCTAATCTCTACTATGGTTGTTAGTATCATGCACGGATATTGTGAAATGTGTATGTCAGGTTTACTTGTGTTCATTAAACAGTAATTATATTTTACATAAAGGATTATTATACATATTCTTAGATCACAAATGTTCCTAAATTATATCCATTGGGAAGAAAATACTCCTTTTGATGTTGGTGCAGTGTTGATAGTTTAATACCTCTCCCCCAATTTAATCATTATAAGTATTGAATAGTGCTCTGGGGTGTTCTGTACGTCAAATGTGTTGCTCTGATTGGTTAAAATAAATAAAGTAGCCAGGCAGGAAGGATAGGATATGCGGGACAAGGCAGAGGAGAATGCTGGGAGGTGGAAGGCTGGAGGGACAGATACGGCCAGCTGATGCCATGACAAGATGTAAGGTACTGGTAAGCCACGAGCCACGTGGCAAAGTATAGATTTATAGAAATGGGTTAATTTAAGATAGAAGAAGTAGATAACAAGAAGCCTGCCACGGCCATATAGTTTGTGAACAATATAAGTCTCTGTGTGCTTTCTTGGTTGGGTCTGAGCGACTGTGGGACTGGCGGGTAAGAGAGATTTGTCCTGATTGTGGGCCAGGCAGGAAAACTCTAGCTACAGAATAGTTTGAACTCAGGGTATATCACTAATGCAATCCTTAATACATCATCATGGTCATTAGTTTTCTAATTACTGTAACAACTGCTTGTCAGTTCTCTGTCTCTATGTTTACTAAAGGTCAGTGCTGGGAACACATGTTCATAATTAGGTATTTTTCAGGATATCAGCTCTTTAGAGTCTCAGAATCAAAAGGAGACAAGAGCTGGAATTAAAGAAAAATCAGGATTTATTAGGAGATGATCCTATGGTGTCAAGAAGGCTGAGACATCCTGCAATATGTGGTACTGAAGGCCTGTGAATTAGAGGGATTTCTGGTACAAGACCTATAGTATAAATATCAGAAGCCATGGCATATGATAACCAAGGACAGCATGAGTTTATTATGTTACCTCCAGAAGAGAAAAAAAAAATTTTCTTTTTCTCTATCTTTTGTTTTCAATCTATTGAAACCCTCTGATAACTGGATGTTGCTTTGTCATAAATGAGTAAAACCAGATATTCCATATAGTATCCACTGATTAGCATGTCAATTTTGTCTGGTTTCCTTTCTGATTTATTAGAAGAAATACTTTATTAGTCAGCAGTCATACTCCAATTAGACAAGATAACTCAGAGTTTTAGCCAAATCTGTGAGAAAGAAAAAGTAAACACAGATGTACAGAAGAGCATATTCTCCAAAAATGTCTCTACTGACCATATTCCTTGACTGATAAAATATTACCAATCATATAGAACTTCATAAATTTGCTTATCCATTGCTTCCAATTTAAAAAATTTTTCTTCCATAAATCTGCTTTGTTCTATACATCATATTCCAAATTTCTTGTTTCTTTTATCTTTGTCTAACTTATTAGTTGGTACACGGTAAAGTCCCTTCAAAGAGAGAAATATTGCCTCAGACATCAACTAGTTCTATCCGGTTATCTCTCACCTCCAGGTTTGCAAATCTAGTATAATCCTTACTTAGATTGTGAACTGTGCCAACAGTGTATGTAAATGATGTCAGGATGTAAGATAAAAGCTTAGGTTGTATAAAGATTGACTTCTGCTGTACTTAGGCTTGTGTTTTCTCTTCCAGTGTTACAGCCAGAGAAGCTTTAAGAGAGAGATTTATGTATGAAGGAAATGCTGCTACCCATAGCCAATAACGAAGACATCTCTGAGGCATTTCTAGAGTCATAGAATGAGTGTGGATTCAGTGGGACCTGAATGTTATTCTAGCTCTAGTCAGCATAGAATCAAGTCAGTAGACACACCTTCAAAGACAGACCCAGATTCCTAGTCCACAAACTCTGAGAGACAATGTTTGTTGCTAAAAAAAAAAAAAAAGCCCCCCAAAATAAAAAGATGTGGGGGGAAGGGAGAAATCAGTATTTTGGTGAGTTTTTGTTGTCACTTTTTGTTTTTAGCTTTGGAATGCAGCATGCTTAGAGCAGAAGTGGGTTCACATTGTTTTAATCCTGATTCAATCTAGATTTCCAGGATATTGGAAGACAGAGGTGGAAGCTTGATCATCCCTTGACTTTTCATTATGTTCAGACCATAGTGGCTGCATGGTGCTATCAATTCATCTTGGACATGGGGTTTCAAGGCAGTCTGTTGATTGAGACACTCATCACTAAGAATATCCACACAGACACATGGAGAGACAGAGCTTGGTTGGCTCTTGAGCATCGCTTCACCAAGTATAGTTGACACATTAAAATAACCATGATTGAAACATCACTTGATACTGAAAAACAGAAACCAACTTTGGTATGCACAGGGGAAATGCTTAAAAGAACATTTCTCTGAAGTTATGCAGAAGCTTAAAAAACATCTCATTAACTTGAAGGAATAACTGAGAGGATTTCCACACAAACAGGTAGGAGTACAATCTGTTTGGTCCCAAATCCCTCCTAATTAATGCAAAATGTGCAAGGCCACATTGGAGATGAAATTGTCAGCTCTGAGAGTGGAAGAATTCTGATATCAACAAAGTTATTATAAATGGACACATACATACACATATGTGATTATTTTTACAGGGGTATGTCTACATGTTTACATACATATATTTCCTCTGAGCCACTACTATGTTCTACTCACCAATGAGTTTTGAATATTATTTAGTTCTTTATGAAACTACCAAATTCTGCATCAGTTCATTTTGATACAAACAAAGAGATGAAATTTGGGTTAACATCAACTATAGCAATCAGACAATGACTTCAAAAGGAGTTTAGTTTGAAAAAAAACAAAACAAAAACATACATTTGTTGTCATCCTTGTGCAGGTTATGTTTAAGCTGCCCTAGTCCATGGGTGCAGATTCTCTGACATATAGAAGAATGTAGAATGAATACACACACACACACACACACACACACACACACACACACACACACTCACACATTTTGTCTGTCTATCTACCATATATATATGTATATATCCTACACACAATTAAATAAGAAGACACTATGCTGCTGTGGGACAGTCTTTCTATATGCTGTAAATGTGTGTTGCTAGCATTGGTTAATAAAGATGCCTCTATGGCCTTTGGCAAGGCAGAATAGAGCTAGGTGGGAAATCCAACCAAACATACAAGAAGAAGAAAGGAGTTGCTGAACATTGTTTAGGGGGCAGAGTTGCAGAGGAAGATGTAATGGAACACATGTAAGGCCGCAAAGCCATGTGGCAAAACACAGATTAATAGATATGGTTTAATTTAAGATTGAAGAGCTAGTTAGCAAAACGTCTGAGCCATAGACCAAATAGTTTGTAATTAATATAAGCCTCTGTGTGTTTACTTGGGTCTGAGTGTATATAGGAAACAGGAAAACTTCCCACTACACTATGCATTTGAAAGAAAGTTGGAAAAAAAGAACAGGAATATATATTATACATATAATACACTTAGTACTTAAAATGATTTTAAGAAAGAAAATAAGTAGAAATAAAGCTAAAGGTTTAAAAATAATGTATTGATTTAAAGACTAGAAATGAAGCAATTAAGGAGCCAATTAGAAGAACTCTGCTCCAGCCAAGTTACTAAATGACCACTCATTCTACAGCAGTGCTGTTATCCTTCCTGCCTCCAATCAATTTCTACTGTAGTTCTAAGCAATCCACTTAATTTCAGGTATGTCCTGCATTATGATGATTGGTTCACAGGGTTATTTTTAATCAATGTGGTAGTCGTGGTCATTTTTTGCACAAGAACTTGGCAAATATTAGAAACTGGGTAAAGGTTAATTAACTCTGAATCTGTAAAGCTGTCATGCTATTGAGTTTGGGGACTTGTACTTCTACAGCCCATCATCAATTTGTGGAGCTGCCTCACTGATTCACTGAGTAGAATTTCCTTAAGTTAAAAAACAAATAAACAACAACAAAAACATGATGCCAGACCTAATGACCTGAACTAACAATGCAAACCCTCACTATGACTTATTCCACCCAATACAGATTGCATTGTATGTTAACCACTTAATTTTTTTAAATTTTATTTTATAATTAATTTAATTTTACATATCAGCCACGGATTCCTCTGTCCTCCCTCCTCCCACCCCCAACCTTCTCCCTCCCCCCAAACCCACCTCCCATTCCTACCTTCTCCAAGGCAAGGTCTCGCCTGGGGATTCAGCTAAGCCTGGTAGATTCAGTTGAGGCAGGTCCAGTACCCTCCTCCCTACACTAAGGCTGAGCAAAGTGTCTCTGCATAGGCCCTAGGCTCCAAAAATCCAGCTCACACACTAAGTGCAGGTCACAGTCCCACTACCTGTGGGCCTCCTAAATAGTTCAAGCTAATCAACTGTCTCACTTACTCAGAGGGCCTGATCCAGTTCCATAGGGGCTCTTTAGCTATTGGTTCATAGATCATATGTTTCCACTAGTTCAGCTATTTGTCCCTGTGCTTTTTCCAATCATGATCTCAATATCTCTTGCTCATATAATCCCTCCTCTCCCCCTCTCTCTATGATTGGACTCCTGGAGCTCCACCTGGGGTTTGGCTGTGGATCTCTGCATCTGCTTCCACCAGTCACTGGGTTAGAGTTCTATCATGACAGTTATGGTGTTCGGCCATCTGATCACCAGAGTAGGTCAGCTTGGGCTTTCTCTCGACTGTTGCTGTTAGTCTACAGTGGAGGTATCTTTGTGGATTTATGGGGACTTCTCTAGTACTCTGTTTCTTCCTATTCCCATAGGGTCTTAATTCATAGGACTAAATGCCCACATAAAGAAGTTGGAGAAATCTCATACTAGTGACTTATCTGCATACCTGATAGCCCTAGAACAAGAAGAAGCAAAGTCACCCAGGAGGAATAGATACCAGGAAATAATCAAATTGAGAGCTGAAATCAATAAAATAGAAACAAAGAGAACAGTACAAAGAATCAATGAACAAAAAATTTGCTTCTTTGAGAAAATCAACATGATAGACAAGCCCTTATCCAAACTAACCAAAAGGCACTTAATTTATTTATTTACTTATATGATTATTTCAATTTGACATTCTAAAATTCTTTTAAAAAGTAAATTTATATCTATGGTTGCAGAAACCTTACTATTTTGCTCTCTTAGGAAATCTAATTACATATATGCAGATAGCACACACAAGTGGGTAATCAATTCATAATTTTCTAAGCACTAATTGTTTTCAACGTACTGACTATAAATGTATAACTTAAAACAATCTAATACTCCTGAGCCAATTATACCTGACCAATTAACATAAATATACCTGAATTCTGCTTTCAAGACTTAACTTGTTTCCCCCCACCAAAAAAAAATACTGGAAATAAATAAGAGTCTTGATTATAGTGTGGGTAGAAGTGAATACAAACGCATCTTCAATGACAGATACTGAATCTATATAAGGCCATTTAAACATTTAAGATGTGATGTAGACTTATTCAATTAAATATGGCACGCAACATTATATTTTATTAAGAATTTGTTTAACAAAAAGAAATACTTAACTCTGGTCAATCGATTGCATAAAATTGTGAATTCCTTTAATGGCTCAAAGTGACAGAATCTACTAGAATAGCAGTATAGTGGGTCTCCATAACATCTTTCTTGTTTGGAAACACTTACACTCGTAGAAGAGTTTTAACTCCTTTCTGGCTACACTGCTGCAGGTGGAGGCAGGTCTATATTCAGCAATGGATATAAGATTCTCCCTATTGGTTTCCTTGGAACAATGAGAACATTGAATATTCTTTTGTAGTCTAGCTCTCAACCTATGACCATGTATTTCTGTTCACTGCTTTGTAGCAGTAGATATACCTTCAGCATGGAAATTAGTGTGCTTTGGTAATGAACATCTCAACTCTGTCTTATTCCAAAATGCTCGAAGGTTGTTTTTGTTTTTGTTTTTTTAAGTTAAGCTATTTAAGTTCTTCACTTGTTTATTTCAGTGTATAAATCTCCCTTGTATTTGCTAGATTTCAAAGTCATTTTAACAGGAAAAATTACACATATTTACCTCAGTTAATTAAACATATATATTATTTGGATACAGTAACATCCTATATATTAAAATTATAATGATAACCTTATCAGTAAGTATTTAATTTTAATGATATTAAAAGGTTTGACAGGAATGACATTTCAGGAACACTCATCTTGCTCAAATGACTTTTACTCATTCTAAGGTGAAATCCAAAGTTATACCTCAATGGTACAGGAATTGATTAGCATATCTGAGGTCCTAGATTCAAATTTCAGCATCAACAACAACACAGTAATAGTGAAACAGAGAATAGTTTTTATAATAATTTATAAGTGTCATTTTACCTTTATTTAGCTTCAACTTCTCAGTTAAGTTTCTTTATGTCACGAAAAATAATTTTCTCTTGTTGTTATTCCTCATAACTATATAACCTTTTGGTATCCTGTAGGTTTGAGCAATCTACACAAGTGTTTTTGTTTCACAATTCCAATTTCTAAGCATTTATTTTGACACCAGTTTCAGATACTTATGTTCTTTTCTCTGCTATAGTAAATGTTTATAAGTTTCTTTCTTCAATCACCAATCAGTCAAATTCTTGGTGGCCTATACAAAAATTTCCTACTTCACTGAAAAAAAAAACATAGAAAATGTTGGTGCATCAAAGATTTAGTATTCACAAATAGAAAAAATACTTTATTAATCTGAAAACACATGTTGTACTTTTGCTTAGTATATTGTGAGCATATGTTTATAATTAATAAAATATAACCAACAAAGATATTGATTATAAAGTTGTCCATTTATTATATACACTGTCAGAAAATATATATAATATAATACCTTCAAACAAACTAATCACCTCTCAATTTCTTAAAACACCAATGGCATGAAAAGAATAAGTTTTGATTTAAATAATGAATAATAACACTTATCATTTGCCACTAGAAACTGTACTTTTTTTGAAGTTAATGAAAATTATGGAACTTATGGAAAAATATGAGGAAACTATAAATATTTTTTATGAAATTTTAATTGTTCTATCAGAAATAGGGAGGGAAGCGTGGCAAAATGTCTTTGCAAGTGAAGTCCACATATAAGCAAAATTTCATTCAGAAAAAAAAATCACAAACCAGAGGAAACTACAGTTGGAGGACAATAGCAGAAAATCCATGTGACTCCAGGGATTTCAATAGTATCCAGGGAATGTTACACTCTGGATGAGATTGTCCCATTTCACCTGAAACGAAGAACAAGCTAAAGTCAAGTGAAGACTTTCCCATCATTGTCACCAACTGGGAAATCCAACTGTAGATAACAACAACTTCGACATGTTCAGAGAAATAAAACAGGAGACCAAAAATGACTTAGAGCATCAGTGAGCTCCTGTGATGAGTCTGCAATCTTAACAAATATTCTCTTAATGGCAAGTATCAGAAGAGTGTTTGAGACTTGGAACACAAAAACATATGCTGTTCTATCTTTCTTATTTATCTGAAAGGATCATCACTACTTTATCACACTAAAACCCAAGTGAAGCACCATAATGTACCTTCCATCTTAAAAGCCAGTTTGAACTATTAACACAGTTCTTAAAATGGGTGCTTACCTGTGATTTGTTACTTCAAATGACCTTCTGATTATAAGAGATAAGCAGTGAAGTAGATTAATTATTCATACTGCTTTAACACACCTTCCCTATGTTCAAAAGGCTTTATTTCTATACTCACCCCTTCCAATAAGAGACTGAAATACATTCTCCAGTCCTCTCAACTTCTAAAGAGTCAGACCTTTGTGTAGGAGAGTTCTCATTCCTCTTGGGATCCCACTAATAATATAACACTCAGACATGATATGAAGAAACTGTTTTCCCAAATTTACCTACCTTCGTGATGGAATTGCTAGTTTAAATGCATTGACACTGCCTGCATTGGTCTTAAATTTTTAGTGTTCTTAAAGTGACAGAGAGCAAATATCAGGTGTCTAAGAACAGGAATTAAATTCTTTTAGATCTTAACATAAAATTGTATAAACATCATATCTTGAGTAATTAAATAAGGCATAAAATATTTAAGCTGGATTCCATGGAAATATTTCTTATATAAAACACTTGCTTTGATCTAATGTATTTCAATACAATAGTGAGTATGCCAAAGATATATGTATTCCTAAGACTTTTTTCAGTCTCTCAAATCAGTTCAGAGTCTAGTTTTATGTAGGATTCAAGCTCTTCTCATAGTTTTTGTGCTAAATATCTCTTAGATTTCATTTAGGGTTTAAAGATTCACTAGCTTGACTTAAGCTTAGAAAAAAATATAAAACTAAAGGGTACGATATACTATAGCAAGAAGCCATAAAATTACCAACAAGAAACCTGCAGTCTTTCAAAAGTTCACCACCAGTGTAGTCACACAGATGTGCTGATATTTTTCCAAAATGATTCATGGTAAGACATTCAAGAAATATGTTTCCAACTATGGTGGTCCTATTGAAAACTGTGACCCATGGTTTTGATGTGGTAATAGGCTTCACTGGTATTATAGAGTCAACTACTCAGACTATAGTTCAAACTGATTCAGGCATTTAACATGAATTGTAACATGGCATCAAATATTTAAGCAAACAGGATCATGTGTTCCAACACATTAACAACATATAAAAAAACATTTCAGTAAGTCAGTGTTCTTTTTGGTCTCAGAACTCCTCTTTGAGTAACAAGCTGTTAATAATCCTAAAGATAGGGTAAATGTGACCGACTCAGGCATAATAAACTAATTGTTTCCTTCATAGACCATTACCTATCACATGACCTAGACTGTCCTGTAGCAACATGGTCATATTTTTCTAAGCATCTGTATTTATTTAAAGCATTCATAGCATGGCTATCTTTGAAAAGTCACTCTGAAGCAAGGAAAGGCTTAAATAATTTATTCTAAATCAATTACATATATTTATGTTTGGTACAAATTTGACTTTTTAATTTGCCTGCCATAATCGTTTTTACACTGAGATTGTCTTGAAGAGAATGATTATACATAGAAATTAGCTGATGGCTGGATATAATCAGTTTTTCCTTGAGCCAGTAATTGTATATCAATGTCATATTCTGAGAAGATTTATATCAAGCTCTTTGAAGTCATATCATAACATGACTTAAAGAGTGAAGTATTTGTCTTGCTTGTAGTACTATAATTATACAATGTGAAGCTTACCTGCCACCAATTTTATTACAGAATAAAGTATCAGCTATTGAAAAGTTAATCATTATGCTTTCTCAAAGAACTTCCTTTTATTTTAATGGTATAGTCTTTTATATAGTATATGCTACTGTAAATTTGCATAATCACAATTAGCATTGCTTAATTTTGAAGTCTTACTTAGGGAGAAATGCTATTCCCTTGTTTTTGTTACAGGCTTGTGCTGAAACAAACTTTCATTGAATGTTGTCATTTCAGCCACATCCATGGCCAGATGAAATATGCCAAGATTCTCACTGACTGTGATGAATCTCCTTTCAATTATTAAAACACTGATTCAATCTTCTTCTTTAGTGTTTCTCTTAAATTTTCTAGTAAATTCAGTGGGAGAATGTTTATAGGCATCCTTGAAACTACCTAGTTTCACATTTGTCTAATCATGTGGTCAAAGTCACTGGCTATGTCACATGGATCAGAACACAAAGAAACAAAACCACCACTACTACTGTGTACTTACTCCATCACTAGAAGTTGGTATAATGAGATATATTTTTTTTTCCTTTTACATTCACGGCCTTCTATAGGTAGCATAGCATGTCAGTCTTCCAACTGGGATGAATGCTTTGTTGTTCAACAGAAAGTTATGTGTCATATACCGTGGAAGGGGGCGGGGTGCTGCTCATTTTGTAGCACTTCTGTTACAGCCAGAGACATAGTAGCTATTTAGTCCAAAATAGCCTTGAAAGAATCTATTGACTTACATGAACGAGGATTACTTCTTTATAACCTTTCACAGCATCATTTGTTTGTAAAATTATTTTCCATTTCTTTTTTTTAATTGCATAATTTCAAAGTCCAATTTTATTTTTACTTATTTATTTATATTTTTATTTTATAATTAACTTAATTTCACATAACAGCCACAGATTCCCCTGCCCTCCCTCCTCTCACCCCCCAGGCCTTCCCCCCAATCACCCCCCAATCATACCTCATCTAGGGCAAGGTCTCCCCTGGGGAGTCAGACAAGCCTGGTAGACTCAGCCAAAGTAGTGCCAGTCTTCTCTTCCTTACACCAAGGCTGAGCAAAGTGTCCCAGCATAGGTCCCAGGCTCCAAAAAGCCAGCCCTTGTACCAAGGACAGGTCCCAGCTCCACTGCCTGGGCCCCTCCCAGACAGTTCAAGCTAATCAACTGTCTCACTTATCTAGAGGGCCTGATCCAGTTGCATGGAGGCTCCACAGCCACTGGTTCACAGTTCATGCATTTCTACTAGTTTGGCTATTTATCCCTGTGCTTTTTCCAATCCCTATCTCAATATCTCTTGTTCATACAGTCCTTCTTCTCTCTTGCCGATTGGACTACTAGAGTGCTACCTGGGGCTGGTCCATCAGACACTGGATGAGAGTTCTATCAAGACAGCCAGGGTTGTATCTCTTCAGAGAATAGTCTTAATTATTAGACTGTTTATAATTCAAGGTTTATGTTTAAGATTTAAGATTATTTTAATTCATTAATTTATAATGATAGTTATAGCAAATTCTCATTAATGATTTTAATTATTTCTCAATAATCACCTAAATATTTATTCCAAATTGTCATGTATTTTACACTATAATTGAAAAATATGAGATTCCATCAAATCTGAGTCTGTATTTCTGTATATCAATAGCTAGCTTTTGTCATCAATATCTGCTTGTATTGTCCAAATAACATTTGAGTGTGTCTGTTCAGAAATAACCAGTTATTATTCAGCGTATATTCAAAATTACAGCATTAGGTATTTCTGTCAACAATAAATTTATTTTGTAGTCTAGCTTGATTTTCACCTTTTGTTACTTCAATGATCTCACCAAACATCACATAACATTCTACTTGATATCTCCATGACATCTATTTTCCATATAAACAAATTACAATAGTAAGATGGTAAATTCAAATACATTTTAGATACTATAGTAAATTGTGATTTCTACATGTAGGTAAACTTTCTGTTTTTGTGCCAGGAGTGAATTTGGAGCAAGGTATCTGTGTGGTGTGATAAATTAACAACCATCAGTCTGTTTTTCTGCTATTCCCACCATCTCTTTTTCTTTCCATATTACTTTAGTTGAAGTTCAGGAACAATTTGGAGATATTGATTAAAGTGCCTTTATTTTCAGTATATAAAATGAATAAGGCCTTGTGACCAACTTGTAGTTGGAGAGCTTCTCTCCAGGTGCCATCAAGCCCTGTTAGTCCAACAACCCATTTGTAAAATAAACATACAGACATTTATATTATTTAAACTGCTTGGCCATTAGCTCAGGCCTACCATTGTCTAGCTCTTACTCTTATATTTAGCCCATTTCTATAAATCTATACTTTGCCACATGGCTTGTGGCTTACCAGTGTCTTTACATGTTGCTTGTCATGGCAGCAGCTGGCAATGTCTCCCCCAGCCTTTCACTTCCCATCATTCTCCTCCTCCTCATCCCACCTACCCTATCCTTCCTGCCTGGCTACTGGCCAATCAGCACTTTATTTTACCAATCAGAGCAACACATTTGATACAGAACATCCCACAGCACCAACTGTGTGCAAAATGACTATAACAAATGAATTATTACATGTTGAAATTTCCTAACATGGTAGGTAGATTCTAGGTATTCTCAATGCATACATAAATGATAAGTGATCTTATTAATGTATTAGCAAGTCAGACTTGATTGTGGCACTCATTTTACATTCTATAAATATTTAATGTATATTATTTGTCTTAAATATATGCAATTCTATTTGTAAGTGCATTTTTAATTTATTCTTTATGTCTTTCAAATCATACACCTCCATCCCATTCATTTTCCCATCTCTTCATATCCAACTTCTCTGCTTAAAACCTCCACTCAAAAATAAAATAAAATAAACTTCAAGGAAAAAAAAAAGAAAACACAGAGATAAGGAAAAAATTAACCCCATCATGAAAGTTGCAGTGTGACACAGGGAGTCACTCAATAAACCCTTTTATACATATAGCTTTACTTGCAAGTGTTCATTGCAAACAGTTATTGTGTATCTTAAAAAATGACAAGAGAAGGAATGAAATTATCAGAGGCTGTAGAAGCTATAGACCTCAATAATCTGCCAACATCTGAAGGAAAAAAAAAACTTTTATTTCTTCTTTGTTTTTTTCAGCTGTTTACATTCAGAGCCTCCATATGACATTAATTTTGGTCAAAATTACTTCTCTACACTCATACAACTTCTCTTATATGATTTTGGCAATGCCATAAAATTTCTAATAGCTGCAGGGTGTCTTATCCAATAATTCAATTCTAAAAATTACTTTCCAGCATGGTTCAAATCCCACAGTTACAATGTTAAGCTTCTCAAAGTGCCCCTCACTTCAGATATCAAACAGGAGAGATGGTTCATTAGGAAAGTAACAAGTTATGCCTCATTTGGATTTAAATTGATGGTTTTCACAACTGCCTCATTAGTTTCAATCATTTTTCTCAAATGCTTCTCAAAATCATACTTGTTTGTTTTAGAGGGTACGATTAAATATTTAAATAAAGAATCAATGACAGAATGGCCTCCAATTCTAGATAACATGTCATGAGTCTGAGTGCATTATTCTCCCAGTGTGTGTTATTCATGCCCATGCCTTTTCATTCAAGAATATTTCAAGAGATTTAATCTAGTCTCACATACCCTTTGCAGAGGTCTTTGCAAGTTTGACTGAAATTTCTTATTCTTTATTTACTTCATAATCAGGCCCCAACTCCAAAGCTGTGTTAGCAACAGTGTTATGCAATCTGAACATGGGTTTAATTAAAATGATATCTTAATAAACTTTCCACATTTGACATGTGTGGTAAGTGTTGCAGCTCTGAAAGGAAAGGCTTCCCCAGCAGAAGAGTTACAGCTCTGCTCTGGTGGGGGAAGATTTCCCCAGTGCAAGTGTGACAGCTCGGCTCATGCAGGGGAAAATTGTCGTGGTGAAAGTGTTATTGCTCTCAGGAGTTTCCTACCAGTCTTGAGCTAAGAAATACAATGGAGTCACACACAAGATTTATTGGGAGGGAAAAATCCCAGGATGGTGGCTGACTCTACTTGGACGAGAAACATCAGGGAACTGAGTATAATGTAAGGTTCATATAGACATTTCTTGAGGGTAAAGTTTTCCATGATGGTCTGGAATTGGTGGGTTTTTGTGGCCTGACTTTGGGGCAAGTTTAGGGATTCATGGGATTCTGTGTACTGATCTTGGGGCAAGATCAGAGAGACATTGGTGGGATTTCATACTCAGGAACTGGTGGGATTCTGTGGTCAGATCCTGGGGCAAGGTCAGAAACTGGTCGGATTTCATGCTCTGGGGTTAGTGGGATTTACTGTTCTGGCCCTGGTCTTTGGCTTGGGTCAAGTCAGGATCAGGATCTTTTCCCTTGACCATTTGACCCTGCATATATGATTACACTGTCTCTAGAAAATTTTTATAGAACCTAAATACTGTTTCCAAAGATTATCCTACCATTCTTACTATTCATAAAATTACAAAGAATTTGGTAAGTTTCTACTAAGAACTAAAAAGGAAAACAAAGTATATAGTTCTTAAGCTAGAGTTTCTATAATCTGTGAGTTATACTGGGATATAAAAGTCTCCCCAAGTGCTGAAACTAACACTTGACTTTTACAGATTGGGAGTCAATGAAGTTGCACCTTTTACCTACAGTGGTTCTGAAATAAATTATTTGGACTTACAGAAACCTCTGAGTTCTTATTTATCATGAACAAATAAGTCTGAAGAGGATCTGCATGTGCTTTCTGCCCAGAAGATATAGTGAAATTCCAATGATACACATGAGGATAGAGTATGCAACCACTTCATTAAAATCCTATTATCCCTTTAATAAACATTCACTTTATTGCCTCCTACACTGCTAAGGTAGCTAACCTGAATACTTGGTTAGCAATTTTGAAATTGTGCAGCATTGTGATTCTACTGTAAAAAAAATTCAGAAATGTTTCTTGCCAACTTCTGATTATTTCTCTCACAAATATTCAGGTAGCCTTATATTTTTAGCTAGGTTTAAGGCCTCCAAACAATGGTCTATCAATAATTCTCAAGCTAATGGATCTTCCAGAGCAGCATCCTTGTTAATTTATTGCCAAGTGTCTCATTCTCCGTTTTGTCTAATAGTAATTCAAATTCACTAAGAATAGAAAGAATAGAATAGAATATTCTATTTGGGAGACTGGGAGAGCCATCTTGCTGTGTACTCAATACTTATCATACTGCTTAAGATATTCTAACAAACAAATGTATCATACATTGGCCAAATTCCTTTAAAATGTTTGTCTTTCTGGGGTAACTTCATTGACTATAATTCTATTTTTGCATGTGTTCTTAGTTATTATTTTTCAAAAGACATCGTTTTATTTTTTGTAAAATATACAAAACATAAAATTTTAAAATTTAAAATATACACTCACCTTCATCTTTACTGCCTATATCCACATCCTGTGAATCATCCCAAATTGAAACTATACACTAAATTATAACTCCTAACTTTCTGTTTTCTTCCATGTCAGGCTTGGGGAGCTATATTTCTACTTATACCCTGTGAATTTAAATTTTCTAGGTAACACACATGATTTTCTAAGTGAATGCACATGATTTTTAGCAGCAGTGTGTTTTCTGGCCTGAAGGTAAAGGTGAAAGAGAGCAAACAAGACTTAGGTGGCCTTGAATGGTCACATCCACGTTCACACAGACTGGTTTATCTCAAGCAACAGAAATTTTTACTGTTTATACACTTTGAGTCTATGGGGTCATGGAAGCTTGTTTACCATTGTTTTACCATGTTTTATTAATTATTTGGTAACTTTATAAAATGCATTTTGATCTTACTCAACTCCATCCTCCAACTCCTTCCTTACTTTCTCTCCATTCTTTCCTCCCTATCTTCCAAACTGAGTTTTCTTCTTTTCTTCTAACCATAGAATCTAGTTTATGATGTCCAACTGCTCATGAGAATGGGGCTTGCCCTAGAGTGTGGTCAAAATAACAGACACAACATCATCAAAGAAAACTAATTGTCCCTTTCCCAGTAGCTGCTAAATAACAATAGCTCCTCAGCTAGTCGTGGATTTCATGTCTTCCTTTGATGTTCTATTCTGGGATTATGTCAAGCTTGAGGTCTTTTGCATGCATCACAATCATTGTAAGTTCATATGAGCAAATTTCCTTTTGCATTTGAAAAACACTATTTCCTTGTGGTTATTCACCATCTCTGACTCTTTCTGCCCTATTTCCCTATTTCCCTCTGAGCATGAGAAAGAAAGTGTAAATTTAAGTCACATTTAGATTCAACAGTCTTTTATTCTCTGTATATTGACCCATTAAGGTCTCTATGTTAATAGAGCCTTGCTGTTAATTTGTGAAGAGCAAAAGACAGCCTTGGCAATAGCCTAGGTTGTTTGGGTGTTCCCAATGCCAGAAACTTACTTAGATGCAACTAATTTCCAGCACTGGAAGCTTCATTTGGTGATGAAAAATGTCCAGCTGAGGATATATCTCCATTATTTGGCAAGTTCATATATATTGCCTTCATTTATATTTCCATACAGTTTTATTTAAAAGGGCTCTAGTTTTAGATACTCCTCCCAATACACCCTTCTCTACACTGTCCTCCCATTCTCTGCTCCAACCTATCCCTTCCTAATCCATTTTCCACATTATACCTTATACAACTAGGGCTAGCTAATCTTATATCAGCTTGACCCAAGCTAGAGCCATTTGAAACTAGGAAAATTCAATTGAGAAAATGCCTGTATAAAATCCATCTGTATTAATTCCAGCACTTGGGAGGCAGAGCCAGGTGGATCTCTGTGAGTTCAAGCCCAGCCTGGGCTACCAAGTGTGTTCCAGGAAAAGGCACAAAGCTACACAGAGAAACCCTGACTAAAAAACAAACAAACAAACTAAAACAAAAGCAACAACAACAAAAGATCCATCTGTAGAGCATTCTTTAAATTAATAATTGATGTGGGAAGACCTAGCCTTTGGTGGATGGTTTTGTGTCTGCTTGCTTTCTTACTTTCTCATTGATTTTGGATACCTCTTGGGAATTTTCACTAGGCAGTTTGGGACATAATTAGACAATATTTTGGTTGATTTTCTTCTCTCATTTTGTATTGCTTCTCCTGAAGAATACTACTGACAATAAGGATTTTGCTTGTTTTAGACTCTTTTTGATTAGTGGAGGGAGTAACTTCTTTGTTAGTGAATTTCATGATGAACAAAAACAGACTTCTCTCCTTATTTTGAAAATGAATATCCAGTCACAATGATGGACATTTTTGGAAGCAACTCCTATTTTATAATATTTTTCTCCAAAGAACTTACACATGCACAGAGAAAATGATAGTGAAGTTTTCACTAAAATGTTTGTATATATTAATTTTACAAAGTATTATAAATATAAATTATAGTATTGCCACTCATTTTTCTACACATTTCATAGAGAAATTTAGAACAATGGGTATATATGACAAGCCTATACACAACATTATACTAAATACCAAAAAAAGAGACTATTTTTTCTAATATCAGGCACTAGACTTGAGTGTTCTCTCTTCAGTATTGTTCAGTATAAGGCTCCAATCCAAGTCTTATCTGAAACAATAAGACAAAAGAAAAACATAGAAATGGATAAGATTGTAAAGGAAGAATTTATGCTATATCTACCTACAGATGATTTTATACTTCAAAGACCCCATGAACTTCACCAGAGACTCTGTTTGATAAATGCTTTCAATGTTGTATCTGGATAGAAAATAAACACAAAAATCATAACTATATATATGCTTATAATGAACTTTTTGAGTATGAAACAAAAAATATCCAATTCAGAATAACCTCACAAAAAATCATACTTAGAAATGAGCCTAAATAATGAAGTGAAAGACCTCTCTGTTGAAAGCTCAAGATCCAAATTGAAGAGGACAGTAGAGAATAGAGGAACCTTCCAAGTCCTCAGATTAGAAAAACAAACACTCTGATGATGGCTATACTGGAAAAATAAAGCTTCAATGAAATCCCAATAAAGTTTTAATTATAGTCTTCACAGAAATGGATACAAAGTGCCCAACTTTGTTTGCAAGCACACACAAAAAGACAAGAATATCCAAAGCATTCTTAACAATAAATAACACACCCATAGACACCGTGTTACCTGAAGTCAAACTACACAACAGGGCCATAATGATAGGTAAAAATAGAATGGAAATGGCATAAAAGTAAACATGTAGACCGATGAAACACAAGAGAAGATCCAGAGGTAAATTTTTGTCTCTTACACGTTCCACATCCCCATTTCATGATCCTCTTTAGGCTTGAGTATAGGGGTTACATTGTAGATCTGTGGGTTCATGGAGTCACCCCACTGTCACTTGTTCTCCTCATTTCTACTTGGGATATTCCATAATAGTCTCTGTTTTATTCAGAAAGAAGTTTCTTTGATGTGGGGTGAGAACTACACTTATTTGTAAGTAGAAAGGTATATTGGTGAAATTATTAAGGCCACTCCACGTAGTTAAAAGGGAGGTTTATTTTGTGGGGTACTTACAAATGAGGGGGTAGGTTACAGGGTCTGGCAAGGGTATAGCACAATCCGGCGTTGTTCTCTGGAGAACTCTGCTCGGTCTACCTCCAGCGTCCAGAGTCCGGGAACCAAGAGAGTGAGTACTTCCCGATCCTTCGTCTTCCGCTTCCTCCTCTGCCCCGCCTTGTGGGCGTGACCATTACCAAAGCCTCAGTGGGGGTTGGAACTTCCAGGCCAATGCTGGGATGGCTACCCACTACAAAGGTAAGTATCTATAATGCAGTTATGAACTATGCTAGTTTATGAAAGTGGCAGCCGCAAGACCTCTCCTAATACCCATGGCCCACTCATCACAGGTAGATCAGTAGGTTTACAGTGTCAGTCATGACTTCCCTCCCGCTAAATGAGACTTAAGTTCAATGAGACAGCTGTTGGGTACCAACAGGGGGTATCATTATAGTATCTTTAGTGCTGCTCATTGCTGGGTAAGACTATTGATTGATTTTCTCTCTTAGCAACTTATGTGGCACTTCAGGAACTAAGAAAGCTGATCCTTAGGAAGGAAGTTTAGTAGCAGGGACTTACCTTCAAATTTTGGGAGGCAATCTAGGGCAATGCAAAAGCATATACTATTTTGAGTCTCTTGGACTCCCCTGACTAACACCTACAAAGGACCTTTCTCATACCTGGTGCTAGGGATTTGTTAGATAGTGATGCCCCTTGGGAGTAAGTAACAAGATCACGCCAAGTAATGTAACTTCATTTAACCTATACCCATATGTATACATATATACTTATATACAACTTTATGTAAATATAAAACCATATGATTACTGCCTTCCCAAATGCTCTTAATATTATTTATCCATCTTCCCTGTATCTTGGTATTGCTTACTATGTAGCTACTCTTCACACACTGATCCTTTGAAGTTTTGTCATTTCTTTAGTTACTTTAGGCTAGGTACGCAGATCTAAAGATTTTGAGCTACAAAGCACAGGTGAGAGAAACATAGGATGTTTGTCTTTCAGTTGTCATGGTAGGATGTTAAGGAAAATTTCAAAGGCCCTTAACAGCTGTTGAAGACACAAAGGCATTTAAAAACTTCCCAAGAAGGGGGGGGGATTAATTTTCCTCAGGTATGGGCTCCCTAATTCTTTATCCAGTATCAAGTATATTCATCACTAAAAGCACGGACATACAAACAACATTAAATAGATCCAAAAGATTGTATTCAGATTTGTATGTATAATGTGTGTGTGTGTGTGTGTGTGTGTGTGTGTGTGTGTGTGCGCATGATGTTATGAATTTGAGAGGGGGTTTGGAAGAAGGACATGGAAGGGGTCGAAGGGAGAAAAGGGAGAGAGAGAAGTGATGTAAGTATATTTTAATTAAAAATAAAATGTCAAAAACTTAACACTTTCTTTTTTCTACAGGAAAAATGTGATTAACATCTCCACACATCCAGAATTGCCTTGAGAATCCATCTCAGTCTGTGATGAGAGCAACTATCAGAAAGTGAATAACAAGTAAGGCTGGTGAGGAGGTGGAGAAATAACCTTTAAAATACACTGTATAACAATTGGTAAGAGTGTAAGCTTGTGCAACTACAATGGAAATCTGCATGGCATTCCAAAAATGAAAGTAGAATGAATATATTTCCTACCTGGCTACTTCTGGGCTTATACTTAAACTATGTGACATTCTACTACATATCCACTTGCACATCTACCCTAATTTCTGATTGTTCCCAAGAGGAAGGAAGTAGAACCAAAATATGTGGTCATCAAGTGATTAATAGATAATAAAAATACCACAGATATACACAAAATTGCTTTGGGAACTAGATAGGACAGGAAACCATTATTTCAAGGTTGTTAGCCATGCCCTGGAAAGACAAATATGGTATGTTCTATCTCATATGTGATTCAATCCTCTAAGTGTTAAATGTTTGTATCTAGGCAGAACCAACATGGTAATGTCTGTAAATCTGAAAAGGGGTCACCAGGCTGAAAATGAAGGAGAAGCTTTAATGGAGGAAGGTGGGGAAAACCACAGAGCACAGTAGAAGTTGGGAACTTCAGGAATAATAAGAGAAGTGGGGTAGTGGGGACAGAGAGATAAAGAGGCCATATGGAGAGGATCAGACAAAACAGCAAACAAAAACAAACAAACAAAACCCACATATGGAAACTGGCTGTTTGGTAAACTAAATTTAAAATTTAAATAAATATATTGTCCATTTTAATACATGGTGAAATATGACTTAGCTTAAACTAGGAAAAATAGCACCATGCTATCTCTAGTAATTTATTTATAGTTTTGTTAAGCTACATTATGCAATATGGAGAATCTCTAACTTCTTTTTATAATCAATTATTTTATAAGCAAGAAGAGATTTAAAGAAAAATTATAAAAGTTATACTTTTAAAAGGGAAACTAATCTTTATATTTTTATTAAATAAGTTTAGAGGCTTTTCTTAAATTATATTAAATTGAATTTTCAACAAATAAATTACTACTTCAAGCATACTATAATATTTTTAGTAAAATTGTCAAATATGTACTCATATTTCTTTTTACTTTTTTCTTAATTACTTATTTATATTGGATTATTTTTCCTAGGGTACTTAATAACCTTTTATAAGCATTGTTTGCCAAGTTTTAATTGATTAAGATTGTCTAAGTAATACATACTTTGTGTCTATGTTTTATTTCAAAGTTCCCTGCTGGGATTGCTATTGTTTTGTTTTATTTGTACTTAGGTTTGTTTTCTTACAATATTACGTGTCTAAAATTTTCATTTTTGGCAACTACTTTGTATATTTTAGCAAATATTATATACTGTAGTATATATTTTAATACAATATTGCATTCAATGAAGTAATGCATTTCCTGATTTTATTCTTTTATAGATTTTAAGTGTACATTTAGTTTTGCATATCTCTTTTTGAAACATATGATCAATTAATGATCAGGTTATTGATAGTGGTTTAAATAATACAATGATTGGTAACTTTTCTTATTAATCTTCACTTACATATTTTAAAGTGTTCATTAAAATATTTAATTTCAGAAAATACTGCAGTAATATAATTTGATTTTCCCAAACCTTATTTGCTACATTACTTCATTTTTAATCAATCACAATGAAAATTTTCTCAATCATTGGACTAATATTTTTGAAATACATTTTATCATTGTATTAGTATTTTCTGCCTTCTGTAGTTTCTTTTCCATTATACAGTATCTATATTTATGTTCAATATCACAAAAGTGTGTACATGGTAATAATCTTTATAGTTTTCAGACTTTGTTGTGAAATTCAAATGTTACTCTATTTTTTCTTGTTAAGGCACGTCTTGAAGTGGTGTTATAAGAAAATATGACATATTTATGGAGTTCCCAACTATTAAAATTGCTCTTGTTTTTCATAAATTTCTGTCTTAAAAACCTTGGTATAAACTTTCAACTCCACTGTATAAAACTTAGCCATCTGAAAACATATATACAAGTACCACAGAGACTGAGGGTGCTATATTTAAGAATATATATGTATACGTACATATACATGTCACAACAATCAATGAAATAAGAGATTGCGTATTTGAAAATGATCAAGGATGAGTGAATAGTAAAGAGAAAAAAGAGGGGAGAAATAATAGAATTATATTAATCTCAAAAGTAAAAGAAAATAAACATGCACAATTATAATTGCTATTTAGGTTGGTGCTTCATTAATTCATTCACATAAATAGTTTCTATGTGGCATCCACCACCCCTATTCTCAGAACAAGTAAAATCCTTCTTAAGCCCAGGCAGCCCCTTTGTTTGTTGATATCTGTTTTGTTTTCATCCACTGTAATTAACTATATATCCTTAATTAAGTACATGGGTTGATTAGCTGAAAAATGGGAACTTACCAGTGGCTATACCATGGTCAGAAATGACTGCCCTCTCCCTGCACACATGAACTGCACATGCCCCTCAGTAAATGGTGGGATCCCATGAAACCTGCCGCAGTGCATGATGGAAGAGTGACATTCTGATCTGATGGGAGTAACCAGAGCTAAAGCGCATTTGTGAGTGCATTGGTTATCTCATACCCAGAAGGTTATTTTGTAGTTACTTACGTTCTTTCTAGCCCATCTCTGAGGGGTTGATAAAGGTGCCCCATTCAAAGATGAGAACAGCATAATTACATACACTCTTCACTTTAGTCATTTGGAGCACCTGTATTAACAGCCACCCACTAAATAAAGAAGTTTCTCCAGACGAGAGCAACACCAGTGTGCAGGTTGTATGAACAGAAATACTTAGAAGGTTGCCTGAGATCACATTCATGTAATTTCATTGTTATCCAAAACCAATACCTTGATCTTGCACAAATCTTGTTCCTTTTGAGCACTGTTTTGTCAATTTGTTTGTGAATCAGGCTTTTTGCCTTGATAGTTTATCTCACCAAGTCCTCCCATCTTTACCATCAAGCTATTTATTAGCATTTGACTATGCTACACCTTTTACACTGAGTGGTGTGACATTTTTCCTGAGAAGACACAACACACTGGATTTGACCCACCCAAGATAAGGAATCCATGACAGACCAAAGTAAAGACTCTACTTAAGTCCAACATGGTGAACCACTGAGTTTACAGGGCTCTTTATGGGGATAAGCATGAGGGATTACTTATAAGAAAATGCCTGGGAGAAAAGCAGCTGCATTATCAGAAAGGCCCTCTCAAGTCACACATGCTCCATTACTGGAGCTCTCTTCAAGATTTGTAGGTGGTTTGTCATGTCTATCAATATTCTCTCAACAAATAGAATGGTCAAGTTCTCCTTCCTGAGCCATTGTTTATTGCTTCAGCAGCCTTGGGGAGAGCCTTGGCTAAATCTTCAAAGTTCCAGCTTTCCTAGGCCTCTGGAGTTTGTTAACTTCTGGAATCTCAAGATTCTACAGTTTCTTCTGGTAGGAAATGTCTATAAATGCCCTGCTACCACTTCCCCTATATTAACTAAATTAAAATTGCTTCTGATAATGTCTTTGTGTCTAAATTTAAATCAAGGTACACATTGGCTACAAAAAATTTTCTTAGGTCCTATATTGTTTCTTTGTGTCTTACAAATCACAAAACAAACACTTGTCTTTGCTGTGGCCAACAATGTCTTACAGTATCTGGTTTCCGACTGTATTTCCAGAAGCATCGCATAATATTTTGCTTTAGGCTGCCCTCTCTAACATCGCTGATTTTCAGAAATTTATTGTCTCTTGGAGATTTTGCAAGAGCTATTCCTTCTGATAGCTCACTTTCCCCTATGGTTGTGCATGAATGACTACCTCATGCTTTTTGAGCTAGGCAATTTGATATCTTTCTTTGGGAATGAACCTCCTGTATATTACATTGCTCTAAACTATTGGATTAAAAGGAAGCAGTTAATGACTAAATTGTGAAAAGAGAATTAAAATTAGGAAATGTTCATGCTTTTCTTTATATTAATAGTTTTGTTCATTGAGAAATATATTGAAATCAAGTAATCTGCAAAATTATTTTTGTACATTTTTATTTTTGGTATCACCCATATAAACATGACCTTAATAAATATATAATTTGGATATTTCCTTTCTTAGGATGGAGTGCTAATAAGATATGGCAAATTGAAATTACTATGAGTAGAAATTACATTGTGAAAGTTCATTGCATACTAAATATAATAACTTGCCTCACTTACACTAAATGTTCTAAATACTTTATCCTAGAGTTAGGTAAACACTCCAGCAAAAGCTGGATTATTATTATACTAGAGTGCAAAATATCTTATAAATGTTTTGAATAATTTACTGAAAGTTAAGAGAATGATTGTATTATTAAATTTTTATAATATTTCAAAGTGTAAATGTTGAGGCTGGAGAAACAGCTGGGTGCCTGAATTCAGTTCCCAACACCCATATCAGGCTGTTTGTCCATTTCCAGAGGATCTGATGCCATCTTCTTGATTCCTTGGGCACCTGTACTTACACACACATATACCCAGACATAGAAGCACACAAATAAACATACAATTAAAAAATAAGTCTTCAAAAATGAAATTTAAAAGTCATAATAAACGATGTCAGTCAAGAACTGTCCATATAATCAATATATTCTAAAAGTTTTAAAAGACTGAGTCATACTTGTTACTTATACATTGACTCCTAAATTTATTGATTGTTTTGTAGGATTTTAAAAATACTTTGTCCTAAATTCAAATAATAAAAGATTTCTTCAGATAAATATGTTTTTCGTAAATTGAAGAAAATGTTTTTGTTCATTCATTTTCTTTTAGAAGAATTAATGAAATTTATATTGTTTACTGCTGATAATGAAAGAGATATTGATGCTAGACACTAAAATTCATAGATCATTATGTTTGATAAGCTTATTTTACCACTGGATTGTATTTCCAAACCACAAGTTACTGTAAAAATATACAGTAAAATGTTTTGATTTGAATAAGCTTATATATATGGACTTTTGAGACAGGGTTTCTCTGTGTAGTTTTGTTGCCTGTCCTTGTTCTCACTCTGTAGATCACGGTGGCCTCAAACTCACAGAGATCCACCTGGCTTTGCCTCCTGAGAGCTGGGATTAAATGTGTGCACTACTGCTGCCCAGCTATATTGTATATTTTTAACCTTACAGATCAAATAATAAGGCAAGGTTTTCAAAGAAGACAAGTTACTAACTAGTGATATTCTTTAAAAACCAATGATTTTATATGGAACATGAGATTAGTTATGCAATGGTTTAAGAATATGACAATGTTAAAAATTAGAAAGAACATAATATTTGTAAAAAAGATAAAGGTAAATTTGATAATTAATTATAAGGTTACATTTTCATAGATCTGCAAATTGACAGTTTATAATATGTAAACAATTTTAAGCTTAACATATGAAATAATATTATTGAGTTGCTAGGTAATGATATGTAACTATTCCAGATTCCAGATTCTTCATTTATTTTATGGTTATAATATTTCTTTAATTTTGTAATTAATTGTAATCCTCCAAACTAAATTGTATTCATTATATATATGCACATATACAATTTTTATGTGTAAAATAAAAACAGCAATTTAATCCAGCTGAAAATTTTAGGTTTAATAATGTGAAGTAAAACTAATACATATCACACTGATACCTTAACATGTAAGGAGATTACAATAATTTCCTTACAAAGACAACGGAAAAATGTGGTCACTTTCCTTATATGAATCTTATCTATAATCTTTATATTTTGTCTGAGATTTTAAATTAATTATCAGTTTAGTTTTATTTAGTTTTATAGTCACATTTAATTAAGCAAAGCAAGGTAATTAATTTTGAAGTTTGTTTATTTTTTATAGTAACTCACGTTTATAACAGCTTACATATCACTTAAAAATTTTAAAGTCAAAACACAAAACATTTCCTTAAACCTAATTGCACTTCTATTACTCTAGATACTATTTATAAAACAAAATAGTTCAAGCACATTATATAGCTATCTATGCTAAGCAATTGATATTCTCATGATTTTTTTTGTGTACAAATTGCATATATATTCAAATATGTATTCAAAATTCCAATTCAGTGCATGAAATACACGTCAGAAAAACTGCTTTACTTAATATCTGAAAAGTATGATTTAATGTAATAATCTTGATTTCAATATTTAATTAATTCATTCTTAAAACTTTAAAAAAGTACCATTGTATAATTTTATTTATTTAAATATATATAATTTTTGTGTAATCTTGATTAATTTTTTAAAAATTCTTTTTGTCCAAAAGAAGAATTACTACAGAAATTATAAGAAGTTAAAATTTAAATAAAAATACTCAGTTTCCCTCATAACTCTTATGTTGTGTTACTGTTAAGATGAAAATATTAGGAAAAGTAATATTTTATGTTAGTATATGATAAGTTTATTTTTTCAAATTCTACACAATTAACGAATATAATAATTATTTTAATAAGCTAATGTATATGTTCCTTTAAACAAAATAAACATATTTAAGAACTCATTGAAAAAAAAACTCCAAAATAAATCTTTCCTGAACATACATTATGTTAATAAAAAAAAAAAAACAAAGAAACAAAAAAACCCTCATAAACATCAATAGGAGTGTCAAAGAACTGTGGGAATAAAACGTTCCATAGCCAGAGTCTTTGTCAATGAGTATTTATTGATTGGATTTTCAAAGGACATCCACAATATTAAAAAAAAAAAAGTATCTAAAACTGACAGGGAAAACACTCAGACTTATCCAGGCTAATTTGATTAGACTTACTTCAACATGGGAACCACTAATTTCCATATTGTGTGGCAGACTAAAGACAGACTGTTTCTAGCGTTTTACACTCTATACTAGGGAATGTTAATGTGAACCATACAAAAAAGGAGCAGGGAGGGCTTGCTTAGAGATCATGGTAAAACAGTTTTGTAAACCTGGGCTACAATGAAGAATGCTTGAGCTGGTTTTGATGAGAAAACCTCCAGTTTTGAGAAATTTTTTGTCGTTGTTATTGTTCATTTTTTTACACAAACAAGTTTGATGAGCAAAGTATTTTTCTCCAAAAATATAGCATGGGAATTTTGCATGTTATTAGTTTGGTATAAAATGAGGCTCAGGAGAATTTGCTTAGTTCCCAAATAATTTTATATGAGCCAAATCAAGAGAATTAATTCTTGCTCAACATAGAGACAAAAAAATAACATAATTTTACCCACCAGTCTTATTTATTTGTTTCTGTACCTTTGTTGGTATATTGATTCAAAATATCTGTTTTTGACTTTTTTGTAGCAATAACTCTTTTTATTAATCTAGGATTTCGGCTTATTGAAATTTGTGTTTCAGCATTATTAAAAGCCCATAGAAATATAAGACCAAATGACATGAAAAAATAAAGCAACTGTTCATTCAGAGCAATATCAAAAATATCTGCCATTACCATCATTTGCACCTCTGAAAGATTCAAAGACATATAAGGGACCAGGGCAACTCAATAGTGAAGAGTAGGAAAAGCAAATATCTCAGCATTAGCCTATTTAGAAGTTATTGGTATGAGGAATGTGGGATCGTACCTGTTTGTACCAGGAGACATATCTACCTGGTTCATTTGTAGTTTGGTTTAAACTTAAAACAATAGTATGAGGCCAACATGAAGTAAGCATTAATAATAATGAATTATATTTACAGTTTCTGCCTCATTTATGGAAGAGGTAGGTATGGTTTCATGCCAGGTTTGATTTCCACAGAGATGGTGTATCAGAGTTGATCAGTTGTTATATACTTCTGTCCTTTGCTTCTTATGTGTGCAGTCTTTCAGAAACAAAGAGAGTTACATTGTGGTATTATTTATTCTTCATGGTTCCCCCAGGTCCCACATAAGCAAACACTGCCTATTCCTCATTTTACTGGTTTTAATTGCCTAGACAGTATATATGAGCTCCAGGAATCTTACTCCATTATTATCAAAGTACAAATGCTAATGACTTATGTTGTGATTAGTGTCATTGTTATTTAGTTTATTGCACTGAAATGTAATACTACTGCAGTACCCACAAAGATGAACTGATATATTTTTAAATTTTATTTATACTTTGATAATTTCAGTTTTTTATTTCCTTTTCTTTTTCTATTTATGGGATTGAGGATTGGGAGAGGGCATAGGTGAATATGAGATGAACATAAAACTGGGTTGGTAGGAGATGGGGAGTATCTGAGAGTAATTGGGGGAGAGAATATAATTTGAAAAACAATTTAAATATCAAAAATACCCATAAAACATTTTGATAACATATATCACCCACTGACCAACTCTTTCCAGACCCTTGTCTCTGCACATCCTTTCCCAATTTCTTGTGTTCTCCTCCTCCTGCTCCCACTTCTTCTCCTTCTTTTGTTAACCTGCTGATTCAAATTCATACTGTTCATATACACACAGAAATAGGCCTAAGGGAGAATGATCAAGCTATCAGGGCCCACATCCTTAAAGAAAATTGATTCACATTTCTCTCGCTAGCTATCTACTGCCCATAGCTTGATCTTTTATAGGTAATAACTGTTGTGGTGAGTTCATGGCTATAACACCCTTATCTTTAGTCAGAAGATAATGTTTCACAACAGTACTTGCTATCCACTGGACCTTACAATCTTTCCAGCTGCCATTCCATGATGCTCCCTGCGTTATGAGAATAGAAAGGAGTGGGGAGATGTCCTATTTAGTGGTGAGCTCTTGACAATCATTCTCTGTATTTTTACAATTGTTCTGTGTCCTAATGTTGACATCTGTATTAACCTCTGTTCATTTAATTAATTAATTAATTAAGAAAGAAATTTTTTTCTGATCAGAAGTAAGAGTTGGACTGGTCCTTGGGTATAAAGGCATGATTTTAGAGGCTAATTTAATAAACTGATATTTTAAAGTTGAATTATTTTCTCATTTACATAAATGCAACCATACTTACTTATAAGAGCCTAAGTTGTCCTCCTCTTCTTTGTGATATAAAATGGATGAAAAATATCAAATTATTTAATTTTTAATCTCTGTTCATATAGATAAATTGTAAGTTTTTCAAATATGGAATTTAAGACCAATTGTTTTTCTTTTAGAAATAATGATTTGTAGAAGCTAACAAAACTTGCAAATGAAAAGTTGATCTTTTTCTCATTTAACATCAGTGTCTTGGATTTTAAAGATAAAATACATTGCTTTCCAAATGAGACCACATATTGGTGACAAATCTGTTTATTTGTGTATTTAGAAACCAAGGAATATAGTCAACTTTATAATAAATGACACTCACTAGAATTGGGAGCTATATAAAACACTGTAATGAACCAAATAAAAAACTGAGATTGACTATATAGAGAAGATATGCACGCACACTTGGAAAACATGTAGTAGATAGTTTCCAATAATCACTGACAACAAAATAACACAATTTGTAATGGACAAAAATATCACACTCCAGCAGGAATTGAGTAGCCCTAGATTTGGAGCTTTGGAGACCAATATAGTTTCTTGCAGATCACTATAATTTGCTATGCAATTAGTGCTGTGTATTTGTGACTGTGTCATAGTAAATTAGTCTAGATTTCTACTATAATTTTCATCTATAAATGTTACCAATTACTACAAACTTGTAGTGGGTAAATCCAATGTAGTACAGTATATAAACTGTGTTGCTTCAAAGTCTTGTTTACTCATTTAGTTTTATTTAGAACTTACTTGGAGTATACTTTTAGTTTTACAACAAATCTGAACAGTAAATAAAATTTTTCATGCAATTTCCAGAACATCTGCTCAAACTCCCTACTCCTAATAGCAGACTGTTCCCTTTCTTACAACCCATGAATTAACATTGGCATAGCATTATCAACTCCATTCTGTGAGAGTTCATTATCACTGTTGTATACATTGTGATTTTTACACACTAGCTTATATCTGCTTTCATAGCATCCTACTGCAAAATTCTCTCTGTGCTACACATTCTTGCCTTTTCAAACCCCAAACCTGAAAACTACTAGGTTTTTATTGTCTTCATAAATTTACTTTCCCAGTATCCTATTACTGGAACTGTGCTGTATCTGAAATTTTTCAGATTTGCTCCTTTTACTCAGACATACATACCTATGGCTGTTTAGTGCCTTTCCATCACTAGAAAGTTCATTTTCTTTTCTTTTTCTTCTTTTTTTTTTTTTTTTTTTTTAGTTCAGAACAATATTCCCTGGCCACAATTTATTTATCCATTTACCAATTGAAGTGACTTCTGGCTCTATTCATCTTGGGAATTTAAGAATAAATTTACTGTAATGGTCTGCACATAGCATTTTGTATCTACATATTTCACCTCATCTAGAAGAATACTAGAAAAATAATGACTGAACTATACAGTAAAACACTTTTATGTTCATAGAATTAGGCAAACTATTTCAAAATAGCCATGCCATTTTACTTTCCAACAAGAGAATGAGAGTTTGGTTGTTCTAAATTCTCATCTACATTGGTGTTTGTAGTATTTTAAATTATATTCTATCTTTGTTATTAAATTTTGTATTTGACAGTTTCATAATCTTTGTAATGCATTATGATTACTTTCATCCCCACCTTCTTCAATGTCTTTCCCATCCTTGTCAACTTACCTCCTCCATACAGGCCATTTTCCCTTATCCATAGTTTATTCTCCTTTGTGCCCCCGGGTATAACCAGTTTAAATATTGCAAGAACTGTAGCTTCCGTGAGTTCATGGCTACAAGCTGAGTCACGCCCAGAAGACAACGTTTCATCATTGTCCTAGTTAGGGTTACTATGGCTGTGATGAATCACCATGACCAAAGCAATTTGGGCAGGAAGGAATTGACTTGGCTCACGCTCCCACAGCACTGTTGATCATTAAAGGAATTCAGAACAGAAACTCAAGCAGAGCAGCAACCTGGAGGCAGGAGCTGATGCAGAAGCCATGATGGGCAATGCTTATTGGCATGGTCATGGATTGCTCAGCCTCTTTCTTATAGAATCCAGAACAACCAGCTCAGCCGTGTCACCACCCACAATGGGCTGGATCCTATACCACCAGTCACAAATTAAGAACATGCCCTATAGACTTACCTGAAGGTTTATCTTATGAGGACATTTTCTTAATTGAAGTTTCCTCCTCCTTGGTGGCTTTAATTTGTGTCAAATTGACATAAAACTATCTAGTACAATCACCCTTCTCTAAATCATTCAGTTCAGTTATTACATCCTATCTGTCCCTTTCACAATATTCTCATAGGGTTGAACATCCATATGCATTATTTTCTCAACTGCCTTAAGCAAACAATAATTTCAGCATTCACCATCATTCACTGTAAAGGCTGAGGGTGGCATTTGTCTGTCCGTACAATTATAGATTAATTATCAGTATAACTGTAGAAGGTAGTTTGATGCTTCTTCTTAGACCCTCCTTGGTTCCAGGTTTTTGACCAAGTTATAGTTACAATGCTGCATTTGTTGCTGTGAAGCAGGCCTCTAATTGAATCAAAAAGTAGTTAATTGCCCCTATAACAGTTGTTGTCAATTTCACTAGTGGGCATAACCTTCATGGTCAACTGCTATTAGGTTTCTTAGAATTTACATCTGGGTAAGACTGCTAAGTCTCCCCATCTCTTCCAGCAGCCTTCACTGCACCTTCTAGCATTAGGAAGGTTAGATGGCAAAAGGAAATGTCTGGCTTGCCCTTTCTGTACCTTGTAGCAAATGAGTGATATCTCAATTAAGAGGATTTTATCCTCTGTCTCTGTGGTTCAATCAAGAGAAACAATATGCTGATGCATAACTAGATGCTTCACACTTACTGAAGAGGATTCATGGTATGAAAAGATTCTCTACATGCTATTTGAGGAGAAAAGCAATCAAAATATCATCCAGCAACAAATTTTGCAATTTACAACAGCAAGATGACTACAAGATACACTGGAATAATAGTGGCATAACTGCTATAGGAATAACCAATTACTTTTTGATTAAATTTATGACCCACTCCATTTAATGGAATCAATACTGAGCCTTAGGAGAATTCTATTACTATTATTCTGCTCAAGGAACAGAGCAATAGCATGACAACTATAAGCAAACTGCTATAACCATCAATTAGAGTATCATTAAACCCTCATCAGAGAAAATTCTTTCAACAGATAGTAATTAACATAGTGACCTCAAACTGGACAATGCTCAGAGAGTTACAGAATTTGGAGCAATTTGTCTTAAATGAGATGACATATCAAACCCTTTACCTCAAGGATCAGGGGTCTATGAAGAAGAGGAGGAAGAAAGCCTATAAAAGTAAAAAGGGGTGGATGACTGCAAGGAAATGGGGCCTTCCAGACACAACTGGACTGACACAGATACAAACTTACAAACACTGTGAAGGAAAACAAGACATACAAAGGTTCAAATCAGACAGTCCCAGCAGTGAGAAAAGCAGGTGAACATGAAGTTTCACTCCAAAATTAAAAGCTGATAGAAATTAATTCTTTCTAAGAAATAGAAAATTAGTTTTCTCTAACAGAGTGTCACCAAGTACACTCCAGGGAAAGCCCTATTCTCCCCCAAAGTCTAGGGAGGCAACAGAAACAGGTACAATGTTGATTGATTTTTTTGGAATTCCTTTTTATTTTTGTTGTTGTTGTTTTTGTTTTTTGTTTGGGTATTTTTTCTTGTAATTTTAAAAAAAAGTATTTAATTTTGTTTGTTGAGAGAGAGAGAGAGAGAGAGAGAGAGAGAGAGAGAGAGAGAACATGCAGTCAGTTAGGTAAGGAGATACAGAGGAGGATCTGGGAGGAGTTGGGGGGTGGGGGAAAGAATGACATAAACATAATGCATGAAACTCATAAAATAAAAATGCTAACAAAGGAACAATATAGAAGACATCAAGTTAGAAGTTATACTTAGTTTGGAGTAGATCTAGATGTATTTAGGGCAAAGAGGAGTGTGGGGTAAATAGGGTCAAAGTATATGATATAAATTCTCAAGTAGATAATAAAATAATTTTAAAGAAAAGATATTCTGCCAGGCGGTGGTAGTCCATGTCTTTAATCCCAGCCCTTGGAAGGCAAAGCCAGGTGGATCTCTGTGAGTTCCAGGCCAGCCTGGTCTACAGAGCATGATCCAGGGCAGGCACCGAAACTACACAGAAAAACCCTGTCTCAGAAAAAATAAAAAAATAAAAAAATTAAAAAAAAAAAAGATAGTGTTGTTTAGTGAGCAAAAGGAAAAATTTTGGAGGCATTATGATATGTGATCTCAAATTGCACCACGGTAATAAAAAAAAAGCATATGAATGACAAAAAACCCAGATACATATATAATTGGAATAAAATAGAAAACCCAGATTTAAAGTCAAGCAATTCCATACAGGATTGTTAACAGAAGGCCAAAAATATATTCTGGATAACGCAGAGCATCTTCGGAAAAAAGAGTTGGGAAGGCTGGATTTCTGCCTGCAGAAGAATGAAATCAGAGCCCTCTTTGTTACACAAAAGTCAACTCCAAATGAATCAAAGATCTCAACATAAAACCTGACATGATGAACAGCTACAAGAAGGAAGAGTACTAGCTACAAACCATCGGCATAGGCAAGGCCTTTCTAAACAGGACTCCAGTTGTTCAGGACATAAGGTGAAGGACTGACCAAAGGGAATTTAGGAAACTAGAATCTTTGGTTCAGAGGATGGCAGATAACTGAGTGAAGAATCAGCCTATACAATGGAAGAAATTATTTATCATTTATACATCTGATGGTAGATTGTTATAAATGTACAATGGAAGAAAATATTTATCAGTTATACATCTGATGGCAGATTAATGTAAGACTACATGAAGTAGTCACAGATCAAACGATTAAAGAATTAACAACTTAGTCAAAATCTCAACCACAGCTAAACAGAAAGTTCTCAAAGGAAGAAATATAAATAGATATATTTATAAATACTAAACATTTATAGAAAGTGTTCAACATCACTGGCCATCAAGAAAATGAATTATAAAACTGCTTTGAGATTCCATTTTATCTAAGACAGAATGAGCATCATCAAGAAGTCTTATTAGCAAATTTTGGTGAGGATTTAAGGAAATGACTAATTAGTAATTAATTTTTAATTTTTATCAAAATCATTATACTAATTGTCTCTCTGATTTATTTGAATTCCCCAATTACATCTGGTATTACTATTTTCACATATCCAATTTCCATCTTTCATCTTTGGCAAAGTGAAGGTTTTGATATTTGGCCTGTTTTCTAAATGAGTACCTTCTTTATTATTAAAGTATTCTACAATATTTTTTGCAAAATTTATTTACTGAACATTATTAAAAGCCCTAAGCAATTCTTTTTCTCCTATTCTGTTATCTATACCCATGTTATATTTCCCCTTTTGTTGAATAAACATGATTTTACTTTGTTTGGTAATGTAAGGCAATGTTTCTTTTTATAGCTAAGGATAGCATCAAACTCACTCTGTAAACAGTCTGACCTCAAACTCATGATTCTTTTGCTTCAGCCTCCCCAGTACTGGAATGATACGTCTCATTACTATACAAATTTTAATGATAATAAAGTTACCCAATGAAATTTTTGTGGCTTATGCACCTGGTATAGAATTAAAAAAAAAAAAAAACATTTTCTTAGCAAAAATATGCCAGTCCTGGTTATATCCCTAAAGGACTTTATATTCTATTACAGAGGCACTTATTTATTTATTTTCATTTCATTCACAATAGCTAGAAAATGCAGTCAATTTACATGTCCATCATAGATAACTGAATAGGAAGCAAATATAGTACAAACACACAGTGGAATATAATTTAACTATAAAGAAAAAATGAAGTAAAAACTGCTAATAAATGCTGGAACTTGACAAAAATAAAACAAAAACAAAAACAAAACGAAACTACATAGCGAGAAAGGTAACTCAAGATCATGATACCACATACTTTGGTGGTATGACATAAAGAAATCAGTTTCAAACCAACTAGGAAATTTCATCCCTTCTAGTTAGCATTTATGATGCTGGAACTTGATATTCAGGCTGCTCTTTGAGAAAAGACATCCAGTGTCAGGGCATCTGAATCACATGATGCACACAAGAAAATGATATTTTAGTCATCTTACTACAAATATCTTACTACATGTATCCTTAAGAACAGGTGAAATGTTGATAATAATAGATATAAACATTTGGACTATGAAAGTTTTACAGTGATCACATGGACAATATGCACACCTAAAAAACATATAAAATAAACAAAATAGCAACAGCTACATATCTTGAAATAAAATTTCTGCATATAGATATGAAGATTCATTTAACTATATATATATATATAACATTAAGGTTAATTTCAAGATGTTTGTTTAAAGGAACAAAACAATCACATAAATTTATGTACTAGGTAATTACAATAAGTAATTATAATATTTTGCTCTTCCAGCATTAGTAGTACATATTGAGTGCCACCTTGCAAAAGACCTTCCAACGTTTTCAAAGCACATTCTCTTAACCAAGGTACCAAATTTGCATAAAAAACACTTATTTCATTTATATAATCTCATTGGACTAAACTCTATAATTACAATTTGTCATTGATCATTTATTTTCTTTGTTTTGCAGAATAAACTGTTAATGATATCTGTATTCTTAATTAATTATTATTATTAATTATTCAATAATTTAAAAAATAATGTATTCTTACTGACTTTATGAATTAATATGGAATAGATCCTTCCATATAACATAAATCTTGGAAATATGATTCCGGTGAGCACTCATTTCTCTTTCATGCAGGAAATGTTTTTTAGTTAGACATAATTGGTTGTGAAATAATAGCCATCATTAGTAAGGCTGACATTCTTTATTCTCACTAATAATTTTTTTTTTTACTTTTGTGTATTAAACAACTAAGAATTCAAGTGAAACAACTTTGAAAATGAAATGACAAAATGATTAAAATAATATATTCATACAACCAATGAACCTAGAGATGAGAATATTTTGTTTCTATACTTATTAAAGGTTAGAGAATTTTTACCAAATGATCTTATTTTTAAATGTATTTATCTAGTTCTACATGAGAAACAATGTGTCCTATTTTATTAATAAGCAATTTACTTAGATGGAAACAAAACCTCAGTATGTTCTATAGAAAAGCAACATGTATCCATTAATTATGAAAAAGTTTACCAAATTCTGCACTTCCAAGAAATACAAAGATTTCAACTTTTAACATTGCACTTTTTTCTTTTTCACTTTTTTATTTTCTAATTTAATTTAATTTTACATATCAGCCATGGATTCCCCTGTCCTCCCTCCTCCTGCCCTACCCCGCCTCGCCTTTACTTTAGAGAAATAAATAGTCACGGAATAAACTGTATCACTACAAAGAAAGGTCAAGGGATGGTAATATCTACCCTAAGTTATAAAGGCAATGAAAATGTATTCAGAGAATACCTGAAATAGAACTTCAAGAAATTAAAAGATGATGGGCCAAACTCATCCTTCCATTAAGTCTCCCTAAATTCATACACATATACACAATTTATAATACACTTTTGGATATAGGATATATGTATAATATCCAATATATACATTGTATAGAAAGGACTATTTTTATACCAGGGTATATGCGTTTTTCACAATCTCTCCTGTCATTTGTTATGTTTGTTCTAATATTCTCTCTTGAAAATCTTCACTGAAATCCTATTAAAACACCTTCCAAATCAAATCATGGATTTTAACATAAACGTAGACTTCAACTATAGAATTATTACATAAATTATTCAAATAATGAACATAAATATTTAGTTTATTACTGTTTAAGGTAGCAAATCTGCAGTACTGCTCCAACCTCTATGCTGAGCACAGCATTATTACTGTGGAGAAAAAAAGCTAACTGATTTGCGTTTTCTAAAAGTGCAGCCTATTTTGTGCTGACTAAGACTTGGGAGTACACAAAAGAAATAGTCCCAGCATACCAGATTAATAAACAAATGCATATGAAATAGAGAAGACAAAGCAGAAATTAAGTGTGAGAGTTAGAGGAATTTTTGTATTATGTCAGTTTCTTCTTCTGAAAATTATATAATTGAAGAATCTTTATCCAGGGTCTTTCTAGTTATTAATTATTAAAATCTAGGTCTCAAAGTATATAGAGGAAGGACTGAGACAGTTTCTATTACCATGGAGCTAAAAATTGCTTTATTTAAAATAGGTGCATCTCTTGTTTTATTTTATGTGTTCACTTGGAGACAATGAACTCGTCCCTATTTGTGGCTAAGATAAGAATAATTTTATTCTCCTGTTGAGAACTCTCTGTTTAGCTCTGTAGCCCATTTTTTAAAAAAAATTGGATTGTTTGGTATTTTGATATTTAATTTCTTGAGGTATTTATATATTCTGAAGATCAGCCCTCTGTTAGATGTGTTATATTTTAGAAGTCATCTCCTATGCTCAGGAAGTCCAGTTGAAGAGTGGGAAGAGGGATTCTATGTGCAAGGGGCCTCACTATCATGATGAGGAATGTAAAGATACAACCAAACCAAACTAATTGGAACTCATGAACTGTGGACCAATAGCAAGGGACTGGACTAGGCTCTCTGCATAAATGTGACAGTTATGTAGACTGATCTGCTTAAGAGGCACCCTGGCAGTGGGATCAGGATCCATCCCTAGGACATGAACAGGCTTTTTGTAGCCCACTGCTGATAGTGGGACAACTTAGACAGCATTGGCACAAGGGGAAGGGCTTGGACCTGCATCAACTCAGGGTATCAGGGTCTGCTGACTACCCACAGGAGGCTTTGTCTTGGAGGAAGTGGGAATAGGGTTTGTGATAAAGAGGAAGACTTGGGGTGGGAGGAGGGAGGGGAGGGGATCTGCTGTTGGTATGTAAAATGAATAGAAATGTCTTAACAAAAAATAGACCTGAAAAAATAACAGATTTATTAGTAATGAGAACTGCAGTACTTGATTGCAGAGTTGAATAGTTACATTTGTACATGAGACATAGCCTTTATTATTATTGATGAAACATCAAAAGAATACATAGAATTTATTTTCTTGTGCCCCTTTATATCAGATACAAAAATGAGTTTGCTCAAACAACTATGGTTAAACGCTAGACTCTATAAATGTTCAATTAGGAACTTCCGAGTACAACTCACATTGATATATGAACTCATCAGAAATACAAAGTTAAAAGAGTTGAGGATGATAGAGAAATGAGTTCAGTGTTTATATCTTTCTCAAATTCCTATGCTGAACCTACCTCAGATGGCAGCTAATTATTACTAGGTGAAGACATGATATGGTGATTAAATGGGATTCCCATCTTTATAAGAAACCCAAGAGAGACCCCTTACTGTTTCTGCCAATGAAACACACAGCATAGAGACAGTGAAAAGTAGGCAGTCGCTTATAAATGGTGTCAGTAGCAACTTGACCTTAGGTTTTCCATGTTTAGAGCTGCAATACATAAAGTTATGCTTTCTATATATTACTTATTTTATTGCTACATAGAGTAAGACAGTATTCCTTTCAGCTCTTGATTAAATGTGACTAATTTACTCATTCTCATTTTCTGATTGCATAATGTTTACCTTTCTAAAGAGAACAAAACTTTAAAGACCAAACTCCTTAACCTATATTCATTTTTTCTATCTTTTTTCTCTGTACATTCCACCCATGATGAACTATTTTTCACTTGTGAGTTCCTCCTTTGGGAGCACTGTTCAAAATGAAGCATCTCAAAATAAAGATGCCCTAATTTCTGGGGTTGCAGGAATTTTTTATTTTCTTCAACAGTGGAGTGTTTAGTTTTTTCAATGGAGACTCATTTTCATTTTCTTTTCAGTTTTCTAGTTTTCAGATCTGATTCCTCTTCACAGTTCACATTAATTTTAGTTAGGCATTAGTTCTTCTTTTTAAATAACTGATATTCTATCACATGGCTTGATCACCATGAGAATACAATATGAAAAGTCATTAAGGCAGGACAGTGGATGCTGTTACTGACTGTTATCCATATTAAATTAAACATTTGTTGAAGTGTACACAGGGTAGGAATTAATTTGTGGCTGAGTAAGAATAGGTTGGTTCAATTTGTGCTAAGAAATAGTTAGAATGAGTATTTTGGAGATGGTAACAGTCATTGTTCAACTCCGTGAGTTTACACACAATAATGGTTTAGTCTAATTGAAAGACAGAAATTTAATCAACCGATTACTATAGAACATGAAAGAAATAGATGCTATGCAACTATGGAAAGACCCAAATGTAAGATACATATGAAACTCTGTATAGATTTTTATTAGCTAATTACAATCACACTAGCCCATGTATTAAAATATTTCCCCATAAGACAAGCAGATAGGAGTAGAATTCTGGAGAGACAGGATTCTGTCATGGGTTTACTTGATAAACCAAAATGAAGACTATTTTCTTTTTACCCATGGAAAGTCCTGAGGGATAACCAGTTCTGATGTTAGAGAGAACTAAATTTGATAAAATTGCTTAGCTACCAAGTTTTAATATTAAAGGATAGGTTATTTGCAGACATAACATAAAGCCTTTTAATCAAATACAGATTTAGCCGGAATATGTGAATTTTGACATCTTGAGGGAAAAAGTTTGTAAGTAAATATTAAAATCTCTATTCTCTCAACTTTAAAAATTATCAAAGCACACTGGCAAGGATGAATAACAAAGAGAAGTGGTGAATCTTTCTTCTGTAGACATCTGCTCTTAACAGCATGTACAATCAAAGATTTAGGAGTGAGTTACCCAGTATAGCAGCAGGCACCAGAGGAAATGTTGATCTGGGGCTAACGCCTCTCACTGATCAAGACAGTGCAGAAGCTGATTCTGCAGGTGTGATTTCAGAAAAGGATTAAATTCTCAGGAGAGTACACATCCTTTAAAAAGTTGAGGGAATACAACAGGAACAAAAAGCCAAAGATTCTATAAAATTCTCAATTATTCAAATGAGTAATACCAATTTTGCAATGTTTCATTTATACAAGAATAAGAGGTTTAAGATGTAAGACAGGCAATTTCGAATTGCACCCATGCCCTCATTTTTAAAATATAAGATAATCAATATTTATTAAGCAGTAATACAGAATAGAATAAAAGCTATATATAGTCTTAACTTACAAAATGTCCATGATATGGGCTCAAGGTATAGCCTGATCACAGGGTACATGCCTAGCACTTGTGAATCCTTTAATTCAGTCCTCCACACTGAAAAAAAAAGGATAATTTAAGATTGTCTATAGAAAAACTAGTACTGGCATTTATATTCACTGGTCACACAGTAGAGTTCAATGCAGAAGGGTTATTACCATGGCAGTATTAACACAATACTTTTTTAGCATTACATTTTTACTTTGGCCATGTTATCAAAATATTAGGCAATGTTTACTAAATGGGGCTTCAGACTAATGCACCTGAAACTAAGTTCCCCTGAACATAAAGGTGATACTGGTATACTATGCTGCTATAAAGCTTAGAGAATAAAAGGATGGAGAGAATACATCCACTCACTGGCAAATGAGTTAGGTGTGAAGGTAGATTATTGGTTCTGTATAATTTATTTAACTGACCTTTGTCCTGGATTCCACTTACCTCTATTATTCACAGAGGGGCAGCAGGCTACATATATTTGCACAAATGACTTGACTCATACAGATGAAGTCCCAGCCAAAGTATAGGGTTAATGAGGATTCCAGATAGATAAGCACATGGGGAGATATTCAGCACTGAATGACATTTGTTCAGTCTCTGGGAAGGAGAGAACCTGGGGACTGAATTCAGCACTTCTGCTTGATGAAACTTACAAATCTTGCCTACCTGGGCATGATGCAGGTTCATGTTTTTTCCGCATACATCAATGCTCAGTAATGGCCACAAGTCCTGTGAACATGAAGGCTTCCTGTTTGAGATTCAGACTTCAACATATCTATCTTTTCATTGGTCTTGTTTTTAATAGCATGCTTCATGATAAAACTAATCACAAGTATGAAACTTTCTGTACTTCATTAAAGATTATTTGCACAACATCATAGTACTAGGGAGCTCAGAAGCCTTGAGGTTAGAGTCAATGTCTTAATTCAAGACAGTTCCATGACAACTATTTGACCTGTGACATCTTAGCTAATTCAGAATAACTAACATCAAAGCTACACTGCCCCTATCCAACTTTCAATGGTCAACAATGAGTCCTGCCACTTGGCGTTCACACCTTGATAGACCCATGGGAAATAGCAGAAGTAATTATAAGTTCTCTTTCCCTCTGTTTCTGCCATTACTTTGCTTGTTGATATGTTAGGAGCCAGCTACTTAGTAATCATCTCTATGGAGATATGAATTTAGAGGGTTGAATGCTACTCTATAACTGCCAACTACCATTTGAGGCATCTTGAAATAGTATTCTCTTATACAATGAGAACTGGCAGACCACAATCCTTTCTGACTTCGGGGGTGAAATATCATAAGATACACAAATCAAAATTCTGGTCTTGGATTCCTGTCTCTTGGCAACCATGTGAAGTAATGTTTGTTGTCTAAACTGGCTGATGTTTGGAGGTAGTTATATGGGAAAAGATAATTGAGACACAAAGCAAATGATGCCATCTTTTCTCTTTTGGTTATATTAATTGATAGTATTTCTTCATACATTTTTGAGTTAGGACTGTGTAAAGACCCAGTGATCCTTGGCCTGTAATGGCTTCTGGAACTTCCAGTTTGATAAGAAGGAAGAAGTTTAGAAGCGGGTCTTCTCTGCACTAAATCAAGGTAGATACTATTCCAAAGAACACGTGTTCTTTGGAATAATCTATATAATTAAAACGATATGTAGCTTTTATTTCCTTAAAAATACAAATCACGATAGTTATATTCACTGTAAAATATAAAAGATATTTAAATGAAATATCAAGCAATTGTTCATTAACAATACAACTGAAATAAAGCATTATAGGCTAATATCCAACTTGTACTATATAATTAATCTTGAGGTGTATGTTTCTTTTTGTCAGAAAGCTATTTTGAAAAAAATATCACTGTTCTCTTGGTGGCTTTTCTGCATTTCATTACAAAGTCCTTAATTACTCAGAACAAGGTGTTTATTGTTACTATTTATCTAGTTGGTACTTAAAGCTAATATGTCAATTGAGTTTAAACCTTCATATTTTTATCTCTGTCTATTATGTATTCAAATAATTTATTCTATTTATGTTTGTTTTATGTTAGCTCTACATATCTAATTCACGTTCCTGTATTTCCTTTATATTCAGAAAAAATATATAAATATTCTTACATGTTAAAAGCATTACTACTAACTTACAATCCAGTTTAGATTTTGCTTAGCAAATCACAAATTTTAATCAGAAAAATTCTACATTTGGAATACAAGCAAAAATAAGTAATTGGATGAGGTGCTAGAATATGGAAGGCTTAACAGAATTCCTATTTTGTTTCTCTATGCTATGCTTTTGTTCTTTTCTTTTTAGGAGAACCATGGTATGTCATCTTCATTTCCTCACATAGTTTATAGATTTGTGGAAAACAGTCGTGAACTTGAGGTTTCCACTGAACTAAGACATGCATGACTCTTAGATGTCGAAGGTAAAGACGATTATCACAGAAATCAAATACATAAAAGAAAACCAGTAAAGAAAATTGATTCAAGGCCTTCAGCATTTTACATATTATTTGACTGATATTCTGCATTGTTTCTATACCCATTTCCCACAAAACCTTACTTTAAATGCATTCGGCTCCTAGGATTCCCCAAGCATGCCAGGCTGACTGAAATTCCCATGTCTTTGTTATCTGTGTTTTTACATATGCTGTTTCTCCAGGTTCCATTGGACCCTGCACAGATATTGAAACCATCTCTCTCAAGTGCGGCCTCACATGCACCTTTCCTCTGAACAGAGTTTGGTTATTCTTCCCTCTATACCCATCAGCGCATTTGCACAGATGTCTAATAACTGTTCCTTGTTAAATAGTTTCATAATGTAACAGTTTTATTCTTTGTTTTGAAAAAGTAGCAATAGTGTTTTTACTAACATTGATATTGGTGATGGGAGAGTGCATTTCTTCTTCACATCTAAATATCATGGAGCTTGATAAAAATTGTCAATGAGAAGACCAGTTAGGCTTCATTCACACATTGTAATATTAAGAACCACCTGTGAAACAGAAGATCTCAAACAAATGCTTAAAGCACTCCCCAAGACATGATGCTGTGGGCAAAGCAAAATATGAATTATTTTGACCTTTTAAGATCATCTGTTATACAAAGGCAAACTGAGCTACTTAAGTTCATTGGTCTGTAGTTGATTAGTGTATGGAGGTGGGCTGACATTGAAACACTTTCTTTTGTTTTGATTAGAACTTGAAGTCAGGGGAAACAGAAGAGCCTAAATTTGGTGTTGCTTGTATAGATATAGACAAGTGGTTCAAGGTCTCAAAAGTATGGCTCCTGTTTTTTTTTTTTTCTTCAGTAGGATTTATAAATGTTTGATAAACTGTTAAAAATAAAGAGAAAAACATCTCCATCATGAGATAGTCTTTGTCACGGCTCCATAGGTCTAAAAATAGAAGAGACTGGAATTACTAGATAATTGATACTTATTCAAAAACAAAAGCTTTGCAAAGATTATGAATAATTTCAGGAAAGGCCTCATGTTTGGAGGAAAAATTTGTAAGTTATTAGAAATTACCTCATGAAGTTACATGATTTTAGTAAGAGTTAACATTGTATTTTGATTGGAAAAATTTTGATAACAATAATGTTTCAAATAGATGAATAAAAAATACTTTCCTATAATATTTATAAGTCAACAGAGATATCTTAGTTTAACACTTTGAAATCATTTAATATCCTTTATGTTTATATAATTAATAGTTGAATTAATTAAAACTTTAATGCAGCTTCAAGGATATAAATAAATGCTGTACATGTGATTTAAAAAGCATATGATACACAAGAAGCACACAAACTGCCTGAAAAAAATAACACATAGCATGCATAGGGATGCTTTAATTCAGAATGAATCTATTATGTAGATGGCTAACACCACTTATGTATATTATATATAATTTAGGTAAATACAAAATAATATTCCTCCTTAAAACTTTTTCAAACCCACCTCACTTCCTCTACTTCTGCATTGACCTCTCTTTCCAATAAAACCCTTCTCAATTTTTCTTATTTTCTTCTTAATATCGTTTGTATCCTATTCACCATTCTAAGATTCCCTCTCCTGTAGTGACTGCTTGCTTCCTTGATTTCTGTGGTTTATCTGAATTATATACTCATATCTGAGGATTTGGACTAAAAGCTATAGCTGAGAAAGACTATTTGACTTCCTGGGTCTGGTTACCTAACTAAGTATAATATTTTCTATTTCATCTATTTACCTGCAAATTTAATTTCAGATTTTATTCAGCTTTATAATATTTCAATGTACATATTGTTCATTATCCATTCTATTTGTGATAGGGTATTTGAGTTATTTCCACTTCCTAGTTATAAACATGGCTGAGCAAATACCTGTGAGGTAGGATGTTGAATCCATTGAGTATGGTTTCAAAGGAGTAGAATACTTGGATCATATGGTAGAGCTTAAAGGAATAAATCAATAGAGCAGGTGCCTAAATAGTCTATAAACAAGCTTAGGTAAACACATTCATTTGATTCATGATAAAAAAAGAAACACTCTATGAGAAAAGAACAATATACTGGACAAATGACACCAAAGCAACTTCACATTAACAGGGAGTGAAGTGGCCAAAGTAGATTCTACAAATCCAACGTTTCTTAAAAAAAAAAAAAAAAAAAAAAAAAAAAAAAAATTTATAATGGATATAAACTCAGAGGCAAAATTAAACTATGCAGCTCCTGAAACCTAACAATCCTTGCTTTTGATCATAAAAATTCAACTATAGCATTACCTACAATAATTATAATCATTGTGGTGTCAAAGAGATTGCCCAGTGGTTAGGGATACTTGTCTAAATCCTGATGATTGGTGTAGGATATCCTAGACCAACATGGTGGAAGGAGAGAACTAACTCCTGCAAGATGTTCTTCAGGCTTTATCATGATCACCATTTCACATCCAACATATATAAAATTTTAAACATAAAATGTTAATTTAAAATTTTAATTACTGCCTTGAAACTAAAATACTTCTGTACTTTGACCAATAGGGTCAAAGAATGTGGGAATTTGTTTCCTTCAGACATCCATGAGTACTTTTCCAGTGTTGATAAACACATTTCAGTTGTTCTCCTCCTCGCTATAACGAAATACCTGACCAAAAGAAACTTCAGAGAGCGCATGTTTATTCTGTCTCATGGTTTGACAGGGTATCATCTTGGCAGGAAAAGCGTAGTGGTAGAAATATTGGGAGGACAGGAGTATGTAACACTAGCTACCTATCTTCCAGAAATGCCACAGTTTCACAAAGAAACATCACCATCTGAGGATCAAGCATTTGGACACTGGAGTCTGTTGATAACATTCTATACTTGACCCCTATGGGCTCACAGTAAGTTTATAATATTAAAAGCTTTCATTATAGCTTAAAAATCCCTACTGTCCTAACAGATTTAACTTTAAACAAAGATCAAATTCAGAATCTTTCCTGTAAGCCATTACAAAATCAAAGTAAAACTTACATATTTCTAACAGAAAATGAAATACAACAAGTGTTCCTATTCCAAAAGGGAGGAAAAGTGGGATAGCAAAGAATGACCAAGCCACAAGTGGATTTAAAGTCAGCATACAAATATTAAATACTTAAGCTCCAGTCCATCACCCAGGACTTGAGGGAATTATCTAGATTCCAACAGGATTCTTTAACCACCTCTCGCCTTCTCTTGCCTACAGTGATTGTAGCGTCTCATTGCAGGCTCAAGTATCCTCAGCAAATGCACCACATTTTTGTCCTATCATATGTGACCAGATTATGACTAAAGCCTGAGGTTCATCTTTAGAGCTTCATATGTATCCTGTTTAGGAGTTTCATGGAAGGAATCCAACCTTAACCTACATCATTAGAGTTCAGTGCCTTCTGAGAACCTTCCTGCAAGCCTCCATAACTGGATATCCCTTGCATTCTGCATTCCAACAGAAGCAGCACCATTTAGAGATAGCCAGTTCTGCTGCAACTTCAAGGTGCAGCCTGCCCCTCTTGGACCACAGCTTCTGTGGCCTTCATACACCTCCTAAAGTATATCTAAGACAATACTTCCTTAGGCTGCTGCAACTCAGAACCGTACCCTGGATGTTGGCTTTGTATTATGAAACCTCTTCAAAAGTTTTGCAATTTGTTTGTATTGTTATAACCGGTAGTTTTTGTAGTGGTATGGTTATACCTACAAGACTAATTTACTATTGTCCTGGTGTAAAGTCCAAGGTTTTTCCTTATTGAATTTTCTCTCTTTAATAATTACAGCTGCTTTGTCTACACACATCATGTCTTCATCTTCAACAAATTTTAACTTTGTTTTTTGTCCCTCGCTTACACATTTCTGTCTATAATTTTCATGGAGCTCACACTATTTTACTTGCCAAACTGCATATTTTTTAAATTCCACTCTGTTTTACTTTCTGCTTTCAGTAACCATTCTGGGTAAAAATTCAGTGAGCAGTAACTATGCTATATCCCAAATCATACTTGCTTTATGATTCCTCTGCCAAACAAATTAAATGTAATATGTTGCTTGCAATTCACCTCATTCAAGTTTACTTGGCATTAGAAAAGACAGGTAGATTGTTTGCCAGAAAATAATATAAATGGCCTTTATGTCAGTTCCCAAAGAGAATCCTACATGTTCTCTGGAAACTCTTGGACATAGTTTTCCCATCCACGCTTGTATCAAGAGTTTCCTCCCCCTAATGTTACACAGGCTGCCATATTCTACTTACTGTTTTTAATTCTTCTATAGTTGGTTGTTTCAAAGTCTTCAAAATTCCTGAAACACGAGTTTAGATGTGAAGAGCAACATGGGTAGGTTTCTGGCAATTATGACCCAAAACCCCGTATCAAATATTGAATTCATTGTTGTCATGTGGCTGCAACCAAATTCATGAGAAGAAACCACTTGAGGAGGAAGTACTTCTATTTGTTCTTATTTTAAGAAAACACATTTTATGTTGGGAAGTACAGAGCAGAAAAATATCTGAAGCTAAGGCAGGAGAAGTATTGTTTTTTTGCTCATAGCTGGACAAATCAAGAAGCAGAGAAAGGAGAATCCTATGTTAAGTGATTTTCTCCTTTATGCAATCTCAATCATTCCACCCAGGACTCCAGGCCATTGGATGGTGTCACCACATTAATGGTGGATCTTATCTTCTCAGGTAATTTACTTTTGAAACATCCCATAAACACAAAAAGTTATAATTCACTAATGCTCTAGATGTTTCTAAGTCTAATTAAGTTCATGATGTAAATAAATCATCACAACAAAGAACTCTAAAAGTTGAGTAAAGAAATTTGGCAAATGAAAATGGGTCAAAGTCATGAACACATATTTTAGTTAAGGAAATATATAGATGAAAATTCAACACATGAAAATATATGCATTGTATATTACTAGAGAACTGCATGATTATTATCAATGAGATAATAACCCAAATGTATTACTAATAAAACCCCAGAAGACTGGATTATGTTTAACTTCAGAAAAAAAAATACACATTGTTGCCATGAATGAAAAAAAGTAGTACAATTACATTTCATACATTTATAGTATTTTACAAAATTACTTACATCTTCTCAGCACTTTGGTATTTACTTGAAAGACTGATAGCTTAATTCAATACAAAATATAGCACTTGAATATTTTCAGTAAATTTACTATGATGCTCTTCACTAAAAAAAAAAAAAAAGATAGTCCATGGTATACACACAATGCTATTGTTTGACATTAAAATAAATTGCATTTCTAAACATAAAACATTATGAAGGAAATAAATGCATATTATTAAGTGAAATAAATCAATCATAAAATTCACATATTATATAATTCTAAATATCTAATATTTTAGAAAATATAAAACAATGTAAACAGTAAAATGATTAGTGGATAACATGGTTGATAGTGAGAAAACAAAATGAATAGGTAAAAAGGACATTACTGGTAAAACAATTACATTGAGAATAACTGATATATACATACAAACACACACATACACACACACACACACACACACACACACACACACACACACATATATATAACCAGTATATCTGCAATGTGGCACATCATCAAATTTGATACTGTCATAAACTAGGGACTCTTATGTAAGTTGTCATGATTTGTCAATGTAAAGCCATGGATAGTCAACATTATATTACTTACTGTGGTGCTCCTAACACTGTGTACAAGACCCAATTCATTATTCAAGTTTGAATGAGACTAACCAATGAGCACAATATAATGCTGAAATCTGTTCATTACAAAATTTGCTTCCTAAAATGTCTGATTTCATCTCTCACACAAAAAAGGGTAAATATTTTCTGTGGACTTTTCTATATGTCTGGGTTGCTAGATGACTTGTAATTCGCAGCACAAATTTCACGTCAGAAGACATTTATGATTTCATCACTGAAGTTGTTCATTATTTCATGCAGGTTAATTTCTTAGGTTGGCAAATATTTTTAAAAGCTTAAGATAGACTTTTGTAATTATGCATAGCCACCTGCTATGGGTCATATATTTAGTTAGAACAGAAGCCTACAGATACACAGTTTTTTTGATTTGGATGGAATTCTGGCCTAAATCTGTCACATAATTTCTAAGTAGTTTTATACACAGAACAGCCTGAATCACAGTCCAAATTACTGAGGAAAAGTCACTAGTAAAACTGGAAGCTAATGTCTCCAAGTCAATCCATTTATAGAATAGCTATCTAGCAACAGAATCAATGTAAGAGAGTCCTAGATGTGAAGAAAATAGATGTCTTTCCTCTGTAGCTTACTGGTCTTCATAGGTATAATTTTATATTAAATAATAATTTTAGTTCTCAGGGAAAATACAGAAATAAAGTGTAAAACAAGCATGGGATAAATACATTCTGGTTTCCCAGTATCATCCAAAACATTAACCAATCCTGAAGTATTTTTTTCAAAATAAATTCAACTACAAAATACTCATCAAATCATGGTTTATATAGAAAAATATGAAAGCAGTTAATATGTGAAGAATGTTCCTTACAATATTTTTCATTTCAAAATTCTTTAAATTTATATTTTAGAATCTCATAAAAATTATTTACTTGAAATATTTTGCTTTCTTTTCAATGTTACTCCAAATTTCTGAAACCCAAAATTTAGTAATAGATAAAGCAGCATCATTTCCATCTGATGGAGACTATCCTTCATATTTCAATGTTCACTAAGATGTCCTATTTTACTTAGTAGGTGATAAAGGTGTTGATTTCTTTTGTAAAATGACAAAAACAACAGATCATATGGATTCTTGCTTTTTTTTTTTAACTGAAGGTCCTTGACATACTAGGCAAGATAAAGAAACAAAATCTATTCAAATTATAAAATGCATTAAAATATATTTACTTGGATACACCAATGTCTTTTACAAAGCACTAAATATTCCACCAAAGAGTTAGAAGTGATAATTTTATTGAAGTTGAAAATGCAAAATCAACTTTTATTAGTCAGCAGTATTGGCACACACAGACCCTGACTAATACAAATTGAAAAAAAAGGAAAAACAAATTGCATTTATAATTGCTATAAAAAAATAGTTTACAATAAATTTAGGTGTAGCCTACCATGTGATAGCTATAAATATGTCACAACTTGATAAGATAATACATGAATACAAGATTTCTTTCTATTTGTGTCTTTTCCAATTTTATTGTTCCCAATGTGCAGACCATGTTTTTCTTGGTCAAATTTTATTTATTTTTAATAAGTTCCATGGTATTAGTGATCTTTTATTATGTTAAAAATCCCAATAATATAGTCACTTAAGGAAACAAATTATTACTTCACAGTTTGATGTTTAGCTAGATAGTGTTAAGTCAGTCCTCATGAGGTGATATTAAAAATGTTAGCTTGTTCATCTAAGAATTTAGAAGAGTTGGCAGATTCCTTTCTAACATGGCTCTATCATTTGACTATTAATAGAGAACTTTAGTTCTTTGTTTCTATAGGCATGATCCCTCACTTATCACCAAATAGACCTCTCTGTTAGAGCCACATGAGTGTCCTCATAACATGAAAGCAGCTGAATGGTTTCCATCAGAGCAGACAATTCAAAACAGAAAAGTAGAATACCCAGTATGACTTAGTTGATGAGAGTGAGAATTAAGCACACTCTTTCCTCCAGGCTCTATCATTCATAGAAGTTCTTTAAGCTGGGAAGTCCAGGAACATGACTTCTTGTTTTCATGAATGATGAAACATTCTTCTTTTGATGAAATAAGCTCAAATTTTGAAAACTGAACTTATACCTCTTTTCTTTAATACACTCAATGTGATCTGAAATTGCAGCATAAACAAGCCAGTTTCTATCCCAATACCAGAAGGACAACCATATATTTCATTTTCACACACTCTGTGTTAACTAAATAAAACCTGCAACTAGGAGAGAATGGAAATGGTATTGTGATTTGTTCTCATTCAGCTCGCACCTGCAATGTAGTATTATCTCTGAGTGATGCTTACATATGTTGTCTAGGATATTGAAGTTAGATGTAGCCCTGTGGCAAGGAGGTAATCATATTGATTTTTCACTACTGCAGCAAATACTCTTGTATCCAACTGCTAAGCTTTGGCAAAATATAAACAAAACCACAACTATCAGGTCTGCTGGGGAAGCAAGATTTAAAGTGTGTCCAGAATATGTACTACAAGGTCATTTCCAACAGCATTGTCCTCATAAGTGGTGTATATTGAATAATGTTTGCAGTTTTCCAAGCTTTCCACTCAGTGGTTATTTTTGGGTTATTTTGTTCCAGACTATTTTTATAAGTGTCAACACAATATATTAAGGAGAAACTTGTTTTTGCATAACAACATATAAGCAGTATGTTTGCTTCTTCTTGCAATGGGAGAATAATTTAAAATTAATATGGAAATTGTTTTTATTTATTTCCTAAAATAAATAACAAATATTTTTAGAGAACTCAATGAAATACAAGTTTTACAAATGGAAGATATTTTATCACTTTTCTAAATAAAATGTATGATAAGTGCAATCAGTAAAGACATCTTCTGTTGATTATAAACGTTGTTTGCAATTGGATACATTTGTACTGTAGGAATTTTGTTTGATTTATACTAAACAATATTTCTTGATCTCATTGGGACAGGAAAATGTAGAGCATAACTGAACTACTTTAATCTTTAAATTAATTAGTTTGTCTGTATTTGAGAAGAAATGCTTTTATATAAAATATTGCTAGTTTTTGCTCAGGCTATCAATATCAGCCTACAATTATTCAAACTTCATTTTAAATGTTAGAAGTTAAATTTGCGCCTGTATTCATTCATTGCCTGTTTCAAATATAAATTACAGGGGTGAAAATGAAAATCCGTGCTTGTTTCTGTGCAGTAACTTCTTGTGCTATTCTGGCACACTGAAGTCTATTCTTCATAGTAGCTGCTGCCCCCCAGGTGGCTCCTACTTCTTCCCTTAACAGTGCTAATAAAATCCATCCATGTGGGACACCTATCTGCTTTTCCTAATCCTAATCTGTGTGGTCTATGTTTTTTCCTCCAGTTATTTTTTTTCTTTTTTCTATTTTCTCTTCTTATTTTCTCAATTGAGATTTCCTATTTTCAGATGATACCTAGTTTGTGTTAGGCTATTTTTAAAAATTAGATATTACACTTTCCAAACTGCTCCTAGACCCACTTCCATCTTCCTACACACCCAAATATGTTTTCTCTTTCTCTCTGTCTCTCTCTGTCTCATCTCTCACCTATTCCCCACTCCCTCTCCTCCTTCCTCTCTCCATCCATTTCTGTCACAGTCCCTGTGTCCTGTCTGTATCTGCCTCTCAAACCATTGAGTCTAGTTTACTCTGGCCAAGAACTCTTGAGTGGGAGGCCTATCCTGGAGTGTGGTCTATATACCAGAGCTCATACTACTAAAGAACACTGAAAGTCCCCCTGCCAGAAGCAAGCAAATACCAACAGTTCCATGGCTAGTAGAGGCATTCCCTCTCCAACCTCCACACTGGGATTTTTTTTCTGGCTTAGCTTGCACTGATCTCATGGATCCTGTTACAACTGATATAAGTTTATACTTAGAACTACCCAATTGTGTTAGGAAAACACTACTTCTTGAATTCATCCACCACTGCCAGCTCTTAAAATCTTTATGCCCTCAGTACCCGCCTCAAAAAAAGTCACTGAGCCTTGAGAGGAGAGGTGTGATATGGATGGCTCATTTAAGGTTGAACCATCTAAAATCTCATATGCTTTACACATTGACCAGTTTTGGGTGTCTGTGTTAAACACAAAATGGAAATTTAATACAGTGGAAGTTTCCTAAAATTACATATACATGTATATGCACATATACATGTAAGAAAAGTAGTTCAAATTGAGTTACTCAATAATAACAGGAAAAAAACTTAAATAGACAATACATGATACCAAATAAAAATTCCAGTACCAAGAATAGGCTACCTTATTTTGAATTTTTGCCAGTGAGGTCATAAATATCCACAAATGCCATAAGAAATGGACACTGCTCTTGGTTATCTTACCCAACCTGAGAGTAAGAGCTTATGCTGGGAACTGGAGAAATAGCCCAGGGACTGAGAACATTAGCTCCTTTTCCAGGGGATCTGGGTTTAATATACAGCACCTACATCGTGGCTCACAGCTGACTTTAATTCCAGCTACAGATCTATTGCCTTATGCTGGCTAATACTAGCATTGCACACATGTGGTCCATAGATAAACATGCAGATAAAATATTTATATACATAAAATTATAAAATAAAAATATATTATTGCTGAGAATAATACATACTTGAGTAGGAAACAGTGGGTACTGTCATCTTGATAATTTCATCTCTATTGGATAGCTTTCATAGTACTTGAAGTTTCTATGCATGCAATCAGAGGAGAAAAGTAATTATCGATCTCACCCAGCCATGAATACTGGGACCTAAAATAACACTCTTCCTGGCAAGACAGGCCTATGGGTGCAAGACTGGCACAGTGTGAGTGGAGTAACCCACCACATTCTTATTGAATTTAAGGCCTACTCCATGAGATGAAGTTGATACCTGGCACAATTAATGGAATCAAGGGGCTGTGTGCCTAGCTAGGGCACATACCCCAAGGAAAACCAACTTCAATATCTCTTTGTCTTGGGGAGTTTCATCATGTGTCTCATCAGTGACTTCCATGATTTATTTAAAGAGAGTTTCTTTTGGGAATCCTGTTTCCAAGAACAGAATGCCCAAGATGTTCCATCATTCTTCCAGTACAATCACATGAAAGGCATATGCTGGGTGTGCATCATTAAAATTATTATTACGTATCTCTTCTGAGGGGTGAGAGATGTACTTTCCTTTCTCTAAAGCTTTAAGTTGTTTGGAGTATTTTTAATTTAATACTATATCAACTTAGCAGGGTATTAGGAGTTGGTTTTCCTTGTCTTGTCAGGCAGCCTGTTATTTTAGGTCCCAGTGTTCATGTCAAGAACCCTAGCCTCAGACCCACTGGAAAATGTAAAATCCTTTTCCACTAAGGTCAGGCTTGGAGGGTGGCAATGTCTGCTTCAGTGATGGTGGGAGGATCCAAGTCAATACTGATGGTTATTGCAGAAAATGTCCTCCATAGCTTCCTCTAACTGAATATTTTTAGTTCAAGACTGCTCCCCCACAGTGACATCTTCTACCTGTCTCTTTGATCTAGTTGTATAATTTAAAACCCAATGCCTTGTTTATTTATATATAATAAATCTGCCTGCTTGTTCAACTGTGTGCCATAATGCCATCTTTCTGTCTGCCTGTACATAATAAACAATTGAGCCTCTAGGATATTGTGGTTTATCTCAGTCTGCCAGACTTCTGCTTCTTTATATGTCCATATTTCTGTGTGTCTGTCTTTCTGCCTTTTCTTTATTGCCTTGTAGCCCCTATTCAGTCAATCCTTGAGCTGTGCTGGAACTCAGAACTGATATTTAGAAAACTTCTTCATGTTTATGAATGTCTTTTTCATTGTCTATGTCATACTTTTAAAATTCATTTTTCTCATTCAGTGTGTATAAAAGATTTCCTAGGACAGTTTATATCTACATTTCATATATAAAATGAAAATATTGTAACTTAGTAGCTACCAAATCCTGAGATAAACTTAATCATTGTTATCTCATACATCAGAAATGCTTCTCCTCATGTACTTTCTATGGTGCATTTTTGGAAGGTTTCCATTGCTAACAAAAGTTGCTGCTGATCAGGGCACAAACAATTTAGCTGGCAAAAACAATTCAAAACAAATGAGGGACCCAGTTCTGTGAGTCTATGCATAATTTCACTAGAGACAAAGGCTTTCCATGGCAGTTAGGAAAGGATCTCTTTCTGATTGTTTTTAGGTTTTTAATCTACACTCAATAGAAAAATGATGGTTTCTCAAATCTTACTTCCCTCAAACAACACATGTGTGTTACCTGCCAAAGCATCATTGAGAGGGGCTATGCACTTGGATAGTTTTCTTTCTTCTGATTATCCTTGAGAATAAGAACATATACATATTTATGATGTGGCTTCATTCATTTAGGAATCAAAAATAGCTACATAATAAAAGCAATGATGCATTTAAAAATGAATAGCAAATATCATTGCCCTTAATGTGGATGCATGCTGATAACCCTCAGTTCCTAAGCTTTAATGGAAACTTCCGGATCTCATCTCCCTCCTAGGACAAGATATTTAACTTTGTGGCAATTAAACTGAATTTAAGAATATATGACATATGAACAATTACACTCAGAGAGGTCTGTCATTATAATAAGTTCCCTGGCATTGCTAACAGTTTTAGACAGTCGAAATTTTTAGGCAAATATGACCACCAAAGCCACACTTGGCCCGAAATGCACACACTGAGTGTTTCATTTTTATTTATTTATGTCATACTTTGGTACTTTGATTGATTTTATTCATGTTTTCTTAGAATAATTATCTGGTGACAGCATGTTTATTTTCTAATTTTTTATTCATCTCTTATCTTTGTATAGATGTAACTTCATTTGAAAATTAAGTAATAAGAAGTGCTAAAGTGTTTCATAAAGCTATTTGTCTTAACTACAAGCAAGGCTTAGCTTGCCGGGGACCTGCCGCCGTGCCTAACAGGTTCCAGAGAGGAGGAAAGGAGTAGGCAAAGGAAGAAGTGAGGCAGGCCATGGTGGTGGCGAGAATTTTGCAGACTGAATAATTAACAGTCAAAGTGCTTCTTTATTTATATAGATTTCAGTAAGCAGGACTAGATTTATGTTATTCCAAAACAGAACATGTTGTCTTTGTTTTTGGACACCTTTAATTTCCTCTTACATATCTTTTAGTCATCATTGATAAATAGGGTTATCTTTTGCAAACATTTTTACTTATCAACCCCATAACCCAATTTTTAAGAATCTAGAGGTGTATGGCAGCCTATTCTCAGGCTGGTAGCTCTTGTGGTTTCAAGAACTTCATGGTAACAACTGATTTTGAGTCCCTGTGCTCTAGTAAGCAATTACTTCCCTATATTCGTTGTATTAACCCTAATAAAGCTCATTGATTCAAAAAAAAAAAAAAAGAATGCTAGACAGAAAGAAAATCTCCAAGCCAGTCTGGGCATATTGCTATGTCCTAGACAATGGATTATTAACTCTTAATAGTCTGAATGCCCAAGAAAAAATCCTCAGGCCAAAGCTGCTGCAGTTATTATTCAATTCCTGGCATAATACAATGTTTGTATTTTATATTTTATAGAATATGTCAATATGTCTAATTCTGGCCTTGTTTTGTTCCTTGGTCATATGACACCACAGTGGATCTGTACAAGTTCACTTTTCTAAGAAAGGGAGGTCTTGATACCTCAAACTTTTATTATGTTTCTAAACCATTCTTTGTTCATTAATATAAGTCTCTGTGTAGGGTAGAGGTAACTTCAGCTAATCTAACTTTGTTGCTGTACATGCCATGTAATTGCCTGATGTATAGTAGGAAAAGGCTTGTAATCTGATCTGCATTCAACTCTTCTAGTCCACTGAATCTTGATGACCTTTTAAAGGTTACTTTGTTTTGATTATCTTGTTCCTGAGTAAACACAGGGGCAGATGTTTCAAGAATACTTCATGACCTCATAAAGAGATCTCTAGCTTTTTTTGTTTGTCATAACCTCTAAGATGTAAGGAATGCCTTCAAGTAGATAAGCATATTTCCCTAGAACTGGAAGGCATAGAATGCTCAGAACTTTCTGGGGGAAGCTTTGAAGAAGTACTACTGGGAGAAGACATAAATAATTCATAAAAGTTTTCCATCAATCCAATATCCTCCAAATTGCTCAAAGATTAAAAGTGCCCCACCCCCAGGCATGCAATATGTAGCGATCACAAACAAAAGTGATACAATGGCCATCATGCAACTTAACTTTACTGGATCATTGTCAAGCAACTGTGCTGCTGTTATGACTTTTACTGTTTCCATCAGATATGGCTGAGCCATTAGCTGACTAAGTAAAATGGAAGTTTGAATTCTGAGTTTTGAACAGAATTTTTTTAATTTTCTACTCTCAGATGAGTATTTATGTGGTCCTATACTCGACTCAATGCATGTTTTATAGTTGAGCTCAATAATCTATGGTTATATTCTACAGATACAAACCATAGATCCGTTATATACTTTCATGGAAAACTTGCTTCTCATGTGGAATACTGTCCAAAGAAAATGTATTCATTCTTAGCAATTAAGTTATTTTGTTCATTTTTATGTAATGATTGCTTTCTATCTAATATAATACAACCATATCTCTGGGACACATTGAAAGTAGTGCTGTGAGGAAAATATGTAGCTCTATGTGCCTACACTAAAAGAAAAAAATGAGAAAGAGCAAAAGCAAAAACTTAATTGATTCACTCATAAAGTTGGAAAAACAAGAACAAAATAAGTTCAAACCCAGTCTATAGCAAGTAATATTAAAAATCAGAGCAAAATCAGTGATGTATAAACAAAGAAACAATACATAAAAAATATGGCACAGGATCATTGCATGCTCAGGCATATAGCAAGACAAAATGGGGATGTCTCTCCACAACTGTCCAGAGAATCCCTGCCTCATGGAAATCCACAACTAGATTTGAGCATTGTGAAGGCTGCAGGCTGGTGAGAAGTGCTGTCCCACTTTTCTCTTACCTCTGAATGTTGAATGTCCTCCTGCAGACAGGGAAATGTGTGACTAGTCCTTCCAAACTCATGCCATGTGCCATGGTCTGCTATTTTCCCAGGAATGAACTTGCACCTACTTCATGGATTTACAAGCTTGTCCTTTGTTTCTGTCTTTAAGATTATGTCTATTTTCTATTATGAATCTTCCCTCTTGGTTTACACAGAGGAAACCTTCTCTCTCTCTCTCTCTCTCTCTCTCTCTCTCTCTCTCTCTCTCGGGTATGGAAGGCAATATCCATGTTTTAAATAACATAGGTACTATAGAGGTGAAAAGTTAGAATAGAACATGGTGAATTATCCTTGCATATTTCCGCAAACTTTTTGCCACATTTAAGGAAGCCCCAAATTCAATAAGAAAAGATATTTAACAAAATTAGAAAAAATAGGGAAAAGTCATGAACAAAAATTCCAAAGGTCAAAATATTTTATAAAATAATCATCTTATGAAAAGACACTCATAGCAATAAAACATAAAGTGGAAGTTATTTATGTGGACCATTAAACATGTGGTCCAACAGACAACAAAATGATTTAGTGGTTATATTTTCATAGAAAAAAACTATATATCCCATTCTGAAATTTTGTATGGCTACATATGTACAACTTTGAATTTCATAAACATAATTTTATAGTTAGACATACAGAAAGGTAATATTCTGTGAAGTATAGACATGTAGATGATAGAATGAAAGAGAGATGATGGATGATAAATATATAGATGATAGATAGGTATATCTATATATTATAGATAGATGATATATTATAGATAGATGATAGATAAGATAGATAGATAGATAGATAGATAGATAGATAGATAGATAGATAGACAGATAGATAGATAGACATACATACATACATACAGACAGACAGACAGACAGGTAGATAGATAGATAGATAGATAGATAGATAGACAGACAGACAGACAGACAGACAGACAAATAGATGGTAGATAGAGTGATGGTTTGAATGTAAATGACTACCACATAATTACATATTTGAATGCTTGGCCTCAAGTAGAAAAATTTGAAGAAAAATAAGTATGGCCTTTTGAAATAGATGTATCACTGAGGGTGGGATTTGAGATTTTATTTTACTCCCACCCAAACTGCCCAGTGTCTGTGAGTCAGGATATAAAGCTTTCAGCTATATCTTCAGTACCATGTCTGCCTGTGTGTTGCTACACTCTCCCCATGATAAAAATAGATGAACCCTCCTTGAAACTATAAGCAAATCCTCAGTTAAATGTTTCCTTTCGTGAGTAGCCTTGGTCTTGTTGTCTTTTCACAACAATAGAACCATAACTAAGACAGATAGATAATCAGACTATTGACCAAATAAATTCTCTATGTCTGAAGCTATGGCAATGCTTTCATTATTTTATTAGCATTGTATTATAACTTTATTACCTTCTACTATCTTGTCTATAGACTTTACATTGTTTTAATCAAGTAAGATAGAAGATTTGGAGGAACATTATTTTGACATAGGTCATTTATCTTGACTATGTGCTCTGTGCTGCTTATGCTGTTTATTTATATTTTCTGTGTTGTTATATATCTTTATGTATCTTTCTTCTGGTGTTAAATACTAAGTAACCTTTAAAATATGTTTTAATAAACAATGCCTGTCAATTTCCTGGTCATATGGATTGAATTATTTTCTTAAATTTGGAATAGATGGAGATTTATCTTTCTCTCTGATTCAGTCTTTATTTTGTTCCAGATTATTACCAGATTTGCCCACTGCAGGCTTGTCCACTCTCTCCCTTCCAAGCCAATAGACCTCTCAGTGTTCCCTGATATTCTAGTAGTTGATCTGTCTCTGCTACTTGTGTGTGTGTGTGTGTGTGTGTGTGTGTGTGTGTGTGTGCATGTATGTGTGTTTGTGAGTATGTGCATGTGTGTGCTGGAAATGCTCAAACAGTGCCAGTTGACAAAAGACACTCTTTTGTAATGGGGCTCATATTTAGTAACCTTTACTTTATTAGTGAGTTCCTAGAAGGACAAAAGAGCCACCTGGGTGTTTTAGAACAAAGAAAAAGTAAAAGGCAACTAGAGATCCAAAACCCTAATGTTTGCAGAATACATTTTGGGTGACATGACATTTGACTGAAAAAGCAGATGTGCTATTTGGAAAGCCACACATGGCTTGGCTTTATAACATATAACATTCAATCTTTCTTTCTAATTACTCATTCCATTACTACTGCAATTACATTCTTCCAACAAAGCATCACTGTTCAAGTGTTGGGTTCAAGCAATTTTGTTATTGTTTTTAGAAAGTCCAGGTTAAGTCTGATTTTCCCACAATTTTGGGTTTATTTTTCTCCCAGACTCTCCTCTAATCTGTAACAACAGAGTTAATGAGGAGAGGCTTTAAATCAAAATGTGGAATTTTTTAAAGCCAATCCATCCACACAGTAATAGAACTATGACCCTTTACTCATTATCACATTAATCATGAACATTATGTGACTAGACTAAGTGATGCAGCCAGTAATGCATCAAATGTTAAACATAGTGTAATTTGGAAGAAAAAAAACAGTACTGGCTTAATAAGTACTTAACCTATGAAAAATGCATACTTAAAATTTTGTTACTACTAATATTTTATATAATACATATTTTCATACTAAACTAAATGGATATTAACAGTAGCTTAACTGTATTGTCAAACACAAATCTTTAGGTTGGGATTCAACAGGCACTTTCTAGGCAAGCCTGACAATCTGAGCTGTGTCCCTGGTACACATGTCAAGGCAGGAGAAAACCTGCTCTATATCAATGACCTCTGACCTCCACAGTGTCACCATGCTCTCACTCTGACATCATTCACACACACAAATGCATAAACACACACACACACACACACACACACACACACACACACACACACACACATACCACCACCACCACCACCACCACTACCACCACCACCACCACACTAAATAAAATTAAGGAAGAGAATTTTTCTGTTATAACATATGGGTTATTTTAAATTTATACTTTGATCAAATCTTTCATACATGATTTTATTATACAAAGTTTTTAAGGTTTTAAGAGCTATAAAGAATATACTCTTTGAGAAAAGTGATGTTAATATAAAGGGTAGGATAGGAGCAGGTCTTTTGTTTTAAGTCCTTTATCAAACATGTGCAAATTACTGATAACTTGCATTGATTCTTTGACACAGCATAGTGAACTGGAAGGCACAGTCAAAAACACAGAGAACTAGCTTTAGACCCAGACTACTGCTCTCACAGGATGTTAAACTGAAATTTTCCCCTTGCATTCATGCAATCTATGGTCCCTTTTCTATTTGATTGAATATTACACTTAGACTAATTGCTGTAAACTCATTAAATTTTGCTGTTAGAATTCAGATTTTCCAAATAGTTTCATGAAGTCAAAGAGGATTCCAACTTGTATTTAGAAATGGAACCTGGGGCTAATGTTCTACTGATTGAAACAAAATATTTTACTTAAGTGCAATTTCAAAATTTGTTTTCTAAAATGTGTATTATTTCTTGTACATATAATATTTAATGAGATGTTTAACAATGTCATGGCTTTACTATAAAAACTTCATACCTATTCTTATAATTAATCAAATGTATTTATAGATATGAATATTTTTTGTATATTAAATTTTATAACATAATGCTTTTATGTCAAAGAATAACTTCTGATTAATAGCTATAAAACAAATTTATAGAGAATCACTTCACATATAAAGTGAAAGTTAAATTCAGTTAATTAAATTTTGTATCTTAAATAACAGTATAATTAAGATATTTTCTGTCCAGATGGAGGGATGGATCAGTGGTTAAGTGCAATGGCTGCTCTTGGAGAGAATCTAAGTTTGATTACCAGCATGCACACAGTACCACAGCTGCCTGTAACTCTTGTTCTAGGGTGTTTGATACAATTTTCTGATCTCCATAGTGGCCAGTGATACACATGATGAACAGAGTTCCATGCAAGACAAAACATTCATCCATTTAAAATAATCAAAGATATAAACAGCTCTGTTTCTCCCCTAGACTGATTTCTGCTTCCTAAGTGCTAGGATTAAAGGTGTGTGCCACCATTATCTGACCTCTATGATTAATCTAGTGGATTTTTCTGTCCTCTGACTTTCAGGTAAAATTTATTAGGGTATGCAATATATCACATTTCCCCTTTTTGTCTAAAATAATGAAAGAAGGTTATAACTAATATAAGAAAAACTCTACAAAATAGGTATGTACAAGACTTACAGTAAAAAATTATATTAACAATGTCCAGTCTATAAAAATTTGATAAATTCAGAGAAAATACTCCATTATTTATCCTATTTTGGTCAGTCCAAAATGTTGTACCTATTTTACTTTCTATCCTAACTTGTATTACCAACAGAAAACTATCTTTTGATGTCTTTCAAACATATACACTTTACAACTCTTAAGTGAGTTTCTGAATTTGTTAAACAAGGAAAATTATAAGTATAGCTATCTAATCCTCAGCTCCATCAGAGACCCAAGAAGGAAATAATATTAACTGAATAAACAGGAAGTGCAAACAAATGAATTCCAAAAGAGGTGAGAAATGACAGAAACAGTTAGCTTCCTGGATAGTCACCCAAGTTTCCTACACAACATTGGGGCATCCATGTTTAGCCTATAGGTTTAGCATATCTGACAGACCTATCTATGAAGTAGTATATTATGAAGGGCCTTCCTACCTTGATTTGGCAAAATTTGGCAGTCCTTTCTTATGTGTCCTGCTTGTCCATTTTGGACAGCATACAGTGAGCACTTGAGACAAGGGCATTTTTTTTTTTTTTTTTTTTGCCCACTGACTAAATTTTGCAACAAAGAAAAAAAGCTACATATGAAGTTTCTTCAATGCCCATTATCTCCTCTGAAGTAAATTGGTGTTACCAGTAGCAAACATGTTCTTATATTCATAAAAAAACTATGTTATTAAAACATCTTAAATGGCATAATCTATAGATCTCTAAAGTGTTTGTAGATACAAGTTTTCTAAAATATATACCTGTTTGACCTTGAAAACACATCTAACATGACAAAAGGTGACTAAAAAGTAACCTTCATTGCTTTCTTATCCTATATAGTTGGTAGTAATAACTTTGAAGGACTAACAATTTATATTATATTGTTAAATGAGCTATATGGGTCCAATACCTAGAACAAGAGTTGAAATATATGTACAATATATTCTAATAAAATTAATCTCAAATTTGTTCAATACATGTAAATCCAATCAAATGTAAAATATTTAAACTAGTAGTTGCCTTTTAAAAGTAGATTCAATAATCTACCTTTTCATCTTTTCATATAGATATATTCTCTTTTTTCTTTTCAGAGTAGATTAAATAATCTGCCATTATATCCTGTAATTTCTATATATTTTATCAGAGCAGATTCAATAATCTACCCTTTTTCCTATCTTATCTGCATCCCGTTTTTTTTCTTTTCAAAACAAGAACCCTGAATCTAATCTCCTTTGTTTAGCCTTTTCCCTCACCATTAACAATAACAACTTGTAACCAACCATCTTAAGCAATGACAATTATCCATAACCCATTGAATTACCAAAAACCACTCACCCCACCTCTTGAGAATGTTGGTATCATGTTCTTAAAACTATTCCTGCTGTTTTGGGCCATGGTATCTTTAGAAGATTCTAAAAAGAAAAACATTGTCTTTATTGTCAAGTCCTGGGAGAGGTTGCTGTATCATTTGTTGTCCAGTCTCTGTGTGATGGGACAGTGAAGGGCTTGTATCAAGTCCTGGCTAGAGTAGTCTGTAAGGCTGGATCATCTCACCTAGCCACCTCAAGATTGTCCTGAGCAGTTTGTAGTCCAAAGCTGATCTTTGGGTAGTGTTTGTCAGTTTAATGGTGTTATCATAGTCTGTGTGGAATCATTATGTTATGTTATGGGATTCCATCATCTTTTTGTAGACTTCAGAGATCAAATGGGGTCAGGTTATTCCTTTTCTTGATAATTTTTTAAAGGGTAGTTCTCTTTTCTTCTTCTGATGCTTATTTGTCCAAAGGTCTTTAAATTCTTTGAGATGGTTGTTTTTATTTTTCTGCAAAGACAAAAACAAAACTCTGCCCCAACCCTAACTTTGGGAAGGTTCAAAATTTAATCTTTATGGCTTTTGATTTATGTTTTCTCCTGAAGTTTTGTTCTCTCTTCTATAGTTGTCCTATCATCCAGAGCTGTATAGTTTCTTACAATAGGCATTAGGTTCTTTAATTGCTCTGAGAAAGTGTTTCCTCCATGAAGACAAGAAACCACTGAGTCAAATTTGATATGGGGGCCTTTGAGAGGCCCCTCAGGGAATTTTCCAATGGCAAAGGGTTACCTTGACTGTCCCTTATTGATCTTCATTCATTAGTTTAATATCTGCCTTCGCCACACCTTCTGCATAATCCAGAAGGGAGGTCTTTTCTGTTTGCATTATTCTTAGCAAAAACATTGTGACCTATTCTGAAAGGTCCTTCCAGCATCAATCAGATTTCTTCTAATATTCTCTCAAGGTTATTTTTTAATAGATATGGCGACTTTAACAATAGTCTAACAATTTTCTGCAGGCAGGCAAAAATTGGTCAATCAATAATTGGTTTCAGGATCTGCTGGTGCCATGTAGTCATACAAGTCAGCATCCAGGTGTCCTTTAGTTTTCAATATGTATATATACAATTCATTGTCCAGCTGCATCTTGGTCAATAGAGGGGCAGTGAGGGTATCGTTGGCCACAACTTTGGCTTTGGCCTCCAAAACCCCTTCTTCTCTGACCTATCATGCCCCAGCCCCTAAGCAGGGTCACATCATTGTGTGATGAGGCAAAGACTCTGCTTTGCTTAGATTCCAAGGTGACTATGAGATTAGGACAATGACAGGCGACTTTTTGTTGCATTTCAGGGGGACATAATTGCTGGCAGTAAATGCCTTAGTTACTTTTTGTTCCATTAGAATTGAAGGAGAATTAAATGTGTTAGGTATCACTATTCTCAAAGATACAACCTTAATGATTAGTGTACTCATGAGCATAGTTGAGGGGTCGGTCTAAAGTATGAAGCAGACAGATCCAAATGCCAGGCTTTTGTTCTACTTCAGTGACTTTGGGGGCCAAGTGAAGAAGTCAGAGGATTTTGGAAAAGTAGTCTCTAATTACTTGTGAGAATACCACAGTTATTTTCTTTCTAAGTTTAGGAATTGAGAAGCATGTTCTAGATTGATTATTTTTTTCATGAAAAATGTATATAGTTATCTTCCTTCAAAGCTCTCTATAGGTTAAAATATTTGTTTAATGCAAAATATCCTTGTGAAATGATGTTATACCATAAGAGAATGTCTTTTTGTGATTTTAGTACCAACAAAGTTTCATATCACTCTCACACTGAACAATATGATTTATATAATAAAGAATAATTATTAATTATCATGAACAGGTTGCTCTTTGAAACAAAACCTATTGTTCAGGTTTTGATGTTAGTTAAGAAATAAATTTTGATACATTTACACAGTGGAGTATTACGCAACTGTAAAAACACAATGACTTCATGAAATTTTCAGGCAAATAGATGTAACTAGAAAACAAACAAACAAACAAACAAACAAAAAACTCATTTTGAATAAGATAACCCAGACCCAGGAAGACAAACATGGTATGTATTCACTCATATGTGGGTCTTAGGGGTAAAGTACAGGATAACCAACCTACAGTCCACAGTCTCAGAGAGACTAGATAACCGAGAGAGATGCAAGGATTTCCCTGGGAAGGGAAAATAGAAGAGATCTCCTGGATAAACTGCAGTTGAGGTGAGGGGGTTGAGTGATGGGAACTTGATGGAACAGGTTGGGTGGACTGGTCATGGGAAGTAGGTCTCAAAGAGGGGGAGAGTAACAAAAGAGACATTTTGATGGGGCCCAGACATTTCAGGGTTAGGGAGAAATCTGGTGCTAGGGAAACTCCCAGGAATCCCCAAGTATGACCCAGCTAAGACCCCTAGCAATAGTGGAGAGGCTGCCTGAACTGGCCATCTACTGTAATCAGATTGGTGACTACAATAATTGTCATCTGAGAGCTTTTATCCAGTAACTGATGAAAGTGGATGCAGAGATCCTCAGCCAAGCCCTTAGAGTCCGCATGAAGAAAAGCAAGAGATATTGTACAGGCCAGGGGAGATCAAGGCCATGACACAGGAACCTACAGAGACAGCTGACCTGAGCATGTGGGAGTTCATGGACTCTTGACCTATAGTTATGGACCCTGCATGGGACTGACCTAGGATCTCTGCATGTTTGTGACAGTTGAGTAGCTTGGTCTGTTTGTGAGGCTCATAGCAGTGACATCAGGTCCTGTCCCTGGTGCTTAGCTGGCCTTTGGAAACCTGTTAAACTTGCCTAGCCTTGATGCAGGGGCAAGAGCTTGGTTCTACCTCTAATTAATTTGCCATGCTTTGTTCAAGCCCATGGGAGATCTCCCTTTCTGAATGGAGACAGAGGAGAAGTGGATGGGGAGAGGGGTAGATGGGAGTGTGTGTGTGGTGGTGGAACAAGAGGAAAGAAGGGAGGGGAAACTATGGATGTACATATGTGTATGTAAAATAAATGAAAAAATAAATCAAAAAGGAAAAAAAAATAAAATTTGAAAATCAGAGAGGTCACAGGCAAGGACGAAAAGAAAACGTTCTCTACCTATCTTTCATCTCTGGCAAGGGTCTGGCCAATCTTAACCCTGGGTGGATATTGGTCTAGTGGGAAAGCCCTCTTCCTCTGAGATCTCCTGTTCCTCCTGTCTATGCCAGAAAAGGAACTTTACCAAGTGTGGAAAATGAAGCTGTCTGGAGATCGAGTGCCTCATTTTGGCTTACTGCTGCTTACAGTTGTTTGAAAAGCCAGCTGATGTCCATCTGGGACTGCAGTAGCAGTAAAGCCATTAGTGTCTGTAGGAGATAACAGATCCACCTGCAGGCAGAAAGGCCAGGAATGGTGTGGAAAAGAGTTTAGGTTTAGAGACATGAGACCAACCTTTCATCAATGAGTTGGCTAGACATTTGGGGAGTCTTACTTAAAGTCATCCTTTAGATAATCTTTCTTGTGAAGCATATTTTCATATTTGATAAACAGCAATTTTAAAGCTGAAGGGATAAAGGTAAAATCATGAGTGGGGACAATGTTTTAAGTACAATTTACTGAACTGATTTTTACTTTGATCATTAAAAAAATATCTGGAGATTCAGAACAAGAAGAAAAACATCTGTCTATCTCAAAGCATTATAAGCTTAATTAGATCATCACGCTCTGCATAATGAATGAATTTGAGTGTTATAAGAGGAATCATGTATTCTGTAACTTTTGTGATGTGTGAAGCCACACTGGAAAATAAACCTTCATGAGTAAACAAAATATAAATAGTAATGAATTTTGTACTCAATGTAGAAATCTATAAAGCACAAAAAACTCACTATTTACTAGGACTTGAGATATAAAGGAGACTTTAGATATAAAAAAAATAACAAGGAGGGCTGGAGAGATGGCTCAGTGGTTAAGAGCACTGACTGCTCTTCCAGAGGTCCTGAGTTCAATTCTCAGCAACCACAGAGTGGCTCATAGCCACTTGTAATGAGATCTGGTGCCCTCTTCTGTCCTGTAGGGACACATGCAGGCAGAACCCTGTATGCATAATAAATAAATAAATCTTTAAGAAAAATAACAAGGAGGAATGAGGACATGATATTAAAATGCCATTAACAAAACAGGGTTTATATCTTTGCTACAGCTTCCTCAATGTAAAATAGTGATACTTCACTATACAGGCAAGTATGTTTTATGCACAGTGATAAAAGAGTTTTGAGAAGACTGTACCCCTTTAAGTACACATAAACATTCTATGTATCCATCACAAATATTCAAGGATATTTATAACTCTATGGTTCCCAATGTGAGACAGAGAAATATCTCTTTAGCTTTGAATTTCAAATGTTTATTATGATTGTGTGTGTGTGTGTGTGTGTGTGTGTGTGTGTGTGTGTGTGTATAGTCCCGCCACAGAGCATATAAGAATGTCTGAAGTCAACTCATGGGAGTCAGTTCTCTCTTTCCACCATGTGGAGTATAGTTCATGTTCAAGTGCTCAGGCTTGGCAGCAAGTGAAATTACCAGATGAGTCATCTTGCTGGACATTTTCTCATTCCATCATTGAAATATTTGTTACTAATAATCAAGGCCAGGAAATTTGAGAGATGTTTAAATTTTACATTATTTTAATTTTAATTTTGAAATTGATACTATTACCTTCATACAGGTAAATGAACTTCAACTATCATCAAAATGAACACAAAATAAATTGTCACTCTGTAATTTTCTACTCATTTCTGTATCTATAGGGAATGACTGCTTATTTATATATTTTAACTTGATGAGCTCAAAACATTTGACTTATAAATTTAGTGAATGATGATAGACATTCCTTTTGAAATAATTTTTGCTTTGTTTGCTTTTGAAATGTCACACGCCTAGAGCTGTGTACCAGATCCTGCAAAACAACAGCTGTTTCACTCATGGGCTTCTATATAAAATCTGTGAGAAATGAAAGTTATCACATTTGGGGAGGGTTCAGAGTAAATATATTTACACGACAGGGCTTCTTACTTTCTTTTCCTGTTGAAACTAATTGTACAGACCCACAGTTCACTGAAGTACAGAATTCATGTTTATAGAATGCCTTGGTTTACATGAGGTCTGACCATTTCCATGACCTGAAGCCATATACCTTGCAGCCTGCTGCTTCCATGGCTATCAGCACTGCAGTGAGAACAATATTCAAACAGATGGGGAAGATACAGGAACCTGCATGTTTTCTTCTCTATTTACAGGGCCCATTTCCTGAGTAACCAAATTTGTTCTTACACACACACACAGACACACACACACACACACACACACACACACACACATGCACATTTAAACTATTTTAGATCAGCATATAGACTATGTGAGTGGTAAAACTAACCACAGGATTACAGGTTTACCAACATAGACTATTTTTGATATATGGAACTAAGCCAAAATTCTACTTCCTAACCATAAGGGAAAATTTTAGTATCTTCTATAGAACAATAACATTTTCTAGGGCTGATAATAACATAATTTATTAGTGAAAGTCTGTTACATCTAGTTGTGGTAAAACAATTATGAAACATTACCTTCTGCAAAGCTCTTGTCTGTAGCTTGAAAATTAATCATCTAAAATATCCTCAGGAAGTGGGGCATGGTGACACATACCTGTATTTTCAGCTTTCCAGAGGTTGAAAAATAAGATTTGCTAAGAGTTGGAGGCCAGCTATATTGTGAATTAAAGGCCTTATTAAGCTATATAACCAAGCCAAGTCCCTGAAAATCAAACAAACTAGCATTAAAGTCTAGTTGGAGAATGACTTATAATATCTAAATACATTCTTTTTTTTTTTTTTTTTGAGACAGGGTTTCTCTGTGTAGCTTTGCACCTTTCCTGGAACTCACCTGGTAGCCCAGGCTGGCCTCAAACTCACAGAGATCTGCCTGGCTCTCTAAATACATTCTAACTCATTCAAATGTATAATAAAAATTTCAGAACAATTTTATATTATAAAATAAAATTTCTGTAAAATTAACAGGTAGAATACTGATTGGTTAAGTCAAAATAATGTTGAGAAGGGGAAATTTATATTTGAAGCTTCAGGGCCAATGAGTAATATGCAGTATAAGAAACCCAAATCCTTAAGGAAAAGCCCCTTTCCCTGATGTGTTTTTTTCTTTAAGTTTACAGCCTTTAATTTTGAATATTTCTGATGCAAGACCCAAGTCAGTTTCTTTAATTAACTGAAATACTGTCCTTGATAGATTCTAAGTAAACAACTATTTTATGGGATTTTGTACTTAAATTAAAATGTAACTTGCATTTTGTTGTTTTTCTAGCTTTAATATAAGACTTCCAGGTAGCTAGAAAACACATAATTTAATATTTTAATGGCTCAATTCAAATAAACAAACAACTTCAGTGTCCATGTATCAGCATATCATTATTGCCATACTGACTACATTTATTCAACTTGGTTACTTGAGCAATAGATGAGGGTAAATAATTATTATATGTGCACTTAAAATTGTTACCTGTATTTTGAAAACCAGATACAATTGTGCTTTTATAATAGAACTTACCCCAAATTTTCTTAAATCATTCTCCCTTACCCATCCAAAAAACTTTGTGCCCAAAAAAACAATAACAAAACAAAATATCCAGACCAATTTGTGCTGCCTAAAGGCATAGAAGTTTATTGTACAATATATAAATTTATTGTATTTTTAAACAGTTTACTTGATGTTTATTAAACTATATAGAAAATTAAAATATATTTACAGAAATCAAATTATAAACTGGTATCAGTTTATGTTAGTTGATAAACAAAAAGCAATTCAGCATTCTCCTTACAAAGCTTTTTATAACTGATTAAATCAATTAGTTATCAACCAAAGTAGAGAATCATAAACAGCAGACAGAAAGAAATCAAGTTTCAGAGCTGAGAAAAGTCTTCATTTATATTATTTATGTAAATAACTCACACTAAATAACCCTAAGAACCAATCTATGGAAGACATATATGTATCTAATGTAGAAAATATTATAGAAAATTGTAGCAGGAATCTTAAAGGTTCTTGCTAGTTCCTCAGGTGATCCTGTTTCCTCAGGCTGGAAGCTTCTGAGTCCTCCTCCACATGAATCTCAGCTGAACTGTGTTGCTCCAAAGCCTGACCGCTTAACCAACCAAATGCTTAACTAACTGCATGTTTCACTCACCTTTAGTTCCTGGTTCTCACACCTTGTATACTTTTCTCTTTCTGCCCTCACTCCCTGGGATTAAAAATTGAGTTTCTGGAATTAAAGGAATGGGTCACCATGCTTAGCTGTTTCTAAAGTGGCCTTGAACTCAGAGATCCACCTGGCTCTGCCTCCCAAGTGCTGGGACTAAAGGTGTGCACCACCACCATCCAACTTCTGTTATGGCTTACTCTTCCATTTTCTAACCACCATTTTTGGCTTTGTTCTAGAGGCTGTCTGTTCTCTGACCCCAGATATGTTTATTTTGGGGGAACACACAATATTTCAGGGAACACAATACCCACCACAGAAAGTAATAGTGATGTTGTTCTCTATTTGGCTATTAGAATCAAAACATTAATGTTCTAATTTATGTTAATTTTTTAATGTAAGAGCCCCTAAAAATAAATTCCCTTCTTGTTCTCCAAAGGCCAGACTTAACTTACCTAAGTCCAGCTTCATTTTATCAATAACTTCAATCACTTTCTTTTAACACGAGTCTAAAATATGATTTCATCTTTAAATTAATTGTCTCCTGTTAGTGTGGGAAAATGTGATTTCTTTCTTTCTTTTTCCTTGGTATTTATATATGAAACACATTCAAGTTTTAATTAATTATGGTCACTGTAAAGAATTTTTATGTCCCTAATGTCCTCCAGCCCTCTCTCCTTGTCTCACTCTTTCTCTAAATAAGAAATAAAGTATAATTATGACTGTATAAACTTCTGCAAATCTTCTGACCTCCAAATGTTATATTTTCTATTCAGCTGTAATGACAAAAATAATAACATTTTATTTTTAAACGAGTTTTAAAATAGTGACTAAAGTTATGACATGCTTTTGAAATGTGAGAAAAGTTGTAAATAATAATTATGTGTAAGAAATGTGTCTCAAATTTTATTTCTCAAAATTAGAGCTTAGGGATTGTATAAAGCTGTCTCATGTGAGAGTTACTCTTAAGGACAAGCAAAGTCTTGATGTTTTCATAAATAGTAATGAAATATTTTCTCCTTTGCATCCATGCTTCTGATTTGAAGGGGAAGCAAATAAAGACTTTGGAATTGGACTCTTGCAAATTCAAGTAAATTCTGTTTGTTTCCTCTTGGAAAAGTGACTTTACTTTCAATTGTTGTTTTTATTTTTTGTACAATTTAAAAAATAAATAAAAGATTTCCTAGATATGAAAGGAATACATAAATCATTTCTGACTATAATACTTACTAGCTTAATATATCAGAAATGAACATCTCTGTTTTATTTTAAATCAAGGTTTTTTTTATTTTGAATGAAAATACTATTAAGCTAACAATAATTATTTATAAAAATAATTACAAGATACTTAGATATCTTTATAAACATTAGAAAGTATAGTTTGTTTTTAAATTAGACTTATCTGTATTCAAAAGAAATACTTTTAAGAAAAAGTAGATTGTTCTTCAGTTATGCTATGTAAGACTCAGAAAAAAAGCAGAGAGTAGATGAATGTGTCCAGTCCCAGACAGCTAGCCACGGTTTATTGTCTCTTTCTTTTTATACCCATTAGGTGCTTACCAATGACAACAGGTCTATGGAATAAATAAAATTCTGTTGATAATTTAAAATTTTCCCATTTAAAAAGTTAGCATCAATCTATGAAACACTTAAAATGACAAATCTGTAGAATCAATTAATAATTTTGAGTCAACCTGGTAACAGTTCAGTTGTACAAAAGCTTTAAAATCAAACAGCATTCAACCTAGTATATATTCACAGATGCAATGTATTCACATAGATGCTTTATCTATAAATATTTCATACACATAATATAAACATCTGTGAACTTTAAGATGGAAATATAATGAAAATTATCTATAAAATATAAGATATATAAATTTGTAATGTCAAAGTTAAAGGACATTTAAAAATATTATCAAGTGCATTTTTATATGCTTGAATAATATTTAAATATTTATACTCTCTTCCACTTCCATCTTCAGAAGATTCATCTTCTGGTGAGGAAGCAGAAGCAGAAGTGAGGGGGTACATCCTCCAGGTCCACTCTCTTCCTTTCATCTTCCCTCACCTTGCTTGAATGCCCTCGGGGACTATGTCCCTTTTTCCTGGACAGCTTGCAGAGTTACAGACCATAACCAGGATGGGTCATCTCACAGCAAGTAAAGCAATCAGGACAGTTCTCGAGGTCATACTTCATACTCAGTTGACTTTAATTTTTGACAAGTTGACATTAAAAACAACAATAGTTGGGATAGGAAAGCTAGGATTCACAATCTCCATACAGTAAGTGAGATTGCAAGTCAGTATTCTATGTCATGTTGAAATTTGACCATTATGAGAAAGAAATGCACATCTTGACTGGAGTACTAGGATGGATCAGTGTAGAGATCTCCATGTCATCTTATGTGATGACATGGGAGCTGAGGCTTGAGTTATCAGGGAAGTCTTGTCAAGGTCTACTGCAGACTTTTTCATGCAAATGGAATAAAAATGTAAAACATTATTGCTTGAGGAAAAAAATGCAAGACTGTTTCAAGATAATCTGATTTGAATTTTGAGAGGAGTACAAAGGGTACAGCTATTTCTTGTTTAATCTAATTTGACAATATTCATTCTATAATATCCTTATGCATGTAAACACCAGAAACAATGCAGACATTGGATAGGGGAAAGTGATTTTAATATTTACTCAATTACTTGCTAATGTAATGCTTGAATTTATGGAAATACATTTCAATGACAATAAACGTCCTGATAGCAGAAAGAAAAAAAAAAGTTAATTTTACTTGAATTAGTCACTGAGTGGAAAAGGGATCCAGCAGAAAGTGTTTCTTATTTTCAACTGTGTGGAAGATTTCTGACTTATAAATGTGATGAATCCTAGGCACCATTCCCCTGTCTCTTCCAGAAGTCTGACTAAAAGTCTGGGACTATTGTTCTTTTTGACAATACCATCTTCTTTACTTGTTATTCTTTAAGAACAGAATATAATATAAGACAAACCTTTTTTTTTTTTTTTTGTCTCTTGATTTGTTCCTTTAAACAGACTAGTCTACTTATACCTAAACCAAAAGAGCATTCCATTTTAATGGATTTAAATTCTCATGAAATTCATCATATGGATTCAGAACATATCTTCACTTCCAGCTTTCTAACCATGTTCTATTTCCCAAGGTTTATTTGACTCCTCAGGAACTATGGTGGTTTCATATGAATTATTACTTTTTCCCATTTCTGGAAACACTGATATAAACATTATGACATGCAGCATGAAGTCTGCATATCATTTGAATAATGCATTTTCACAGTACTAAATCTTCCAGTCATTGTACACATGATGTCATTATTGTTATATGTTTCTAATTTCATTCATCAATGTGTTATTTTTTTTGGTGAACAGAAATTTTGTCTCATAGAATAAATTTATATCCAAGAATTTTATTGTTATTGTAGTATAGATTTTTTTCTTAATTTCCTTTTTTAGTTAATGGGTTGAGTTTATATAAAAAAATCAATTGTTCATATTAATTTTGTCTCCTTCAAATTATTGAATTCATCCACACTAATATTTTTATTTATGATTTTTACATTTATAAACAAGTCATCTGCAAAGATATATTTTATGCTTATTTCCTGATGTGGTTTATTGTTAATGTATAAATGTCTGGCTAGAACTTCCAATACTATAACAGACAGAGATAGAGTAGTCATTCTTAGTTAATATTGGACATTCAGCAAAAACATTCAGATTTGTTACGTTGTTTAAAATATCAGCTGTACATTTTCTCTTATAACCATCCTTCAGTTATGACAATTTTCTTCTGTTCCTTTTACTTGAGAGTTTTATCATTAATAAATGTTGAAATTCATTAAATGATTTTTCTCTGTCTAATCATATTGTGGTTTCTCTCAGGTTTTAAGTTTTGTATTTCATACTGAATGACATCATATATCAAATATCCTTGCTTCACACAGGTAGGTCATAGTCTGTCCTGTTGGACAGCACTTTAATATGCTTTCCATTGCAAGATCTTATATGCATCTCATTTTTTGAGGAAGGAAAAACAATACAAATGCCTCCAAGCCTCAGCAAATCATAGAACAGTTCTTTTCACAGTTTCAGTTTCCCTTAATACTTAGCTTCATTCCATAACAGCCTTGAGGAAATGGCCCTGCAGAATTCTATGAAATTTTGGAAGTGGACACTTTTGGGCTCAGGAATTGCTTCTCTTTTAAGACAGAAATGGCTCTTAGAAGATGTTCAGGGGCTTAAACATAGCCCTAAATGGCTGGTTAGTACAGAACCTTAGCTGAGGAAAGGAGAACAATAATTATGGAGATTCTTTTACGCCAGCCCAGACATTAAAGAAGTTGCAATTTCTTTCTTCTGAGGAGACTCCACAAAGATCCTGATATTCGTGATCTCATCTCTTAAAAATGAATTTGCAGACAGGTGGTCAGAGAAGACATGGAAAGGGAAGTCTCTCTCATAAGCAACACACACCCACACTTATCTGCACTGTTGCCCATCCCAGCAGAAGAAACTACTATACGTTTCAGTATGAACATTTTGTATCTGTTGTTTGGTTAGCACACTTGTTCATTAATTTTCTTCATTATCAGATTTCTTTATCTCCTTTTATTATGACTTTGTGTGTTTACTACTTGTTTAACAAATCACTTTCTCTTTTTTACTTCCATTATCTTTTTAATGTTAATTACAAATAATGCTCTCTTCTCTTGTTTCTTTCATAATATTAGTTATACTTTTTATCCTGTTTTCTTTCATTTCTTCTACAACATATTTTAAGTTTTAATTCTACACTCCTTTGTTTTATTTTTATTTCTCATGATGAATTTTATGTTTAGTTACATCACCTTGTTACTTTTCCTGGCAGCATCCTTGTCGTAGACGGCACAATAGAAAAAATACTACCTTTCTTCCACTTTGCGTGTGTAATTTGTCTGCTCTGGTACTTGTCATTGCCATTTGTGCTCCCTATCTAGATGGTGCCAGTCCTTACTTCAGCCATGTTTGCTGTACATGCTGCCCTCCATTCTGAACTTCAGCCGTGTTTGCTGTACATGCTGCCCCCGATTCTGAACTTCATCCATGTTTGCTGTACATGTTGCCCTCCATTCTGAACTCAGCTGAAAAAATCCTTACCTCATTTCATCAATACTCGGGGCCTGTTTAAACCATAGTGTATACAACAACAACAAAAAAGAAGATTTATTTAAAAAAACAAAACAACAACAAACAAACAACAACAAAGAAACCCATGACACCAATCCAGGTAATCAAGCATCCTTAGGCCCAAGCACAATCCAGGAAACTTAGCTCCATTTATTGTTGTAGAGAGGCAATCGAGATTGTAAAACCCACATATGTTAGGTTTTATGGTGTATGCCAGTTCCATGTCTTTTTAAGACATACTTTGTTACTAGACCGGAGACAAATGCAGAGTGGTTTTACTTCTTTTACTTGCCATGGCAGAAATCCATGCATTGCAACTCATAAGAAACTTACCAAAAATAAGGGGTGGGGCTTTAAGATCACATGCCATATAGTCTTACACACACACAAAAAAAAACAAAAAACAAAAAACAAACAAAAACAAAAAAACAAAAAAAAACAAAAAAAACAAAAATAAAAACCAAAAACCAAAACCAACACCAAAACAAAACAAAACAAAACAAAAAAACAAAACAAAAAAAACAAAAATAAAAACCAAACACCAAAACCAACACCAAAACAAAACAAAACAAAACAAAAAAAAACAAAAACAAAAAAACAAAAATAAAAACCAAAAACCAAAACCAACACCAAAACAAAACAAAAAAACTTATTCTCATCAAAATGAGCTATGCACTACACTGGGAAGTAAAGCTATATTTAAACACAAAACAGCCTTACAAACTGATATCCCAGAATCTATATCATCTGATATGGTTGCTCTTGTGAGTTTGCCCCCTTCCACATTGACATGTTTATTGGTGTCATCCTTGTTCCAGACATGCTTAGACCACCATGTTGATGAGATTTCGTGGACAATGCTACAGGAAGAACTACAGGCAACTATGGAATACTTAGAGTGGGAGAAATAGCCCTCATCTTGAAAGGCACTCAGATTGCTTATACAATGACAAATGGTCACACCTGAAAATGTCCACATACAAGTAACATAATATGAAATATGACCATATATGACCAACAAGGTCATATTTCTGTATTTAGAAGTCTGTGTGTTTGTGTGTGTGTGTGTGTGTGTGTGTGTGTGTGCACACGCGCGCATGTGTAAGAGCAAATCAAGAAAAATAAGTCATTAATTAGAAAGATAGAAATAAACCCAATGCGAACATTTGGAGGGAACAAAGATAATATTATAACCTCAGACATAATATGTGTTATTACTCTTATTATTATTAAAGAAAAGATAAGCATGTGACCAAACTAGAATCTCACATAAAAATAAAAGAAATAATTATCCAAACTGAAATGCACACTTGAAGATACAATTCTAAGATATTACAAAAAAAAAAAGCTAAGCTGAAATGAAGCAAGTAAAAAGAGGTTCAAAATTATTTCAGAAAATTGTAAAACTTTAAAAATTGCAACCAAAAAATTAGTATACATATTGATTAAAGAGACACACAATTCAAATGTTTAATTTAACAGTGATCAGTGAAATTCAAGAGCCAGGAACATATTGTTTACAGAGTTAAGAAAGATAATATAAGATATGAATGAGCAATTTTATAAAGAGCTACACTTTTTGAAACAAAATTTAATGGAAGTCTTGGATATCAGAAATACAATTAAGTTAAACAAAGAAAAACTCAGTGAAGGGAGCCAGCAATAAGTGAAATGAAGCTAAAGAAAGAATTTAAGGCTGTGTTGGCAAGGTCATTTAATTTTGACTTTCAGATAATACAAGAAAATAAGATGCTAAGAACAAAATATGTAAGATCTATGTGATACTATTTTAGGGTAAAACATGAGAATGAGTCTGGATGATTAAGCTGAGATACCAGGTAAAGGGATATAAATATACATAATCAAACAGTAGCAAGAAATATCCAAATGTATGAAAAGACAGGCTTTGTGATAAAAGAGTCATTTAGATTTCCAGGTAGATATAACGAGAAAATAACCATTCCGCTGTGGCAAGGTCCTGTGCTGTCCCCTTTGGGGGAGGGGACTAGTAGGTGCACAGTCAACAACACAGATATATACTCTCCACCCCACCTTGGAGGAAGGCCTGATGAATATGCATCTGCTGGTATGATATGGCTGTCTCTCATTTGTCCAGGTCATCTCAGATCATGTCTCAGCTGCTGTTGCTAAGGGTCTTAGGCAGACCAAGGTTGACTCTCAGGGCTAACTGGCCCTCAGGTCTGTTAGGAATGAGTCACCCCACATTATACATTGTATTATAACTAAACTTAATAAAGTACACAACATATGTTTTGTTGTTTGTTTTAATTTGCTTTGTTTTCTTTTTGATAAAGGGAACATAGTCTAGTCTATGACATATGAATACATGATCTCTAGTTGGTAAGGTGGCCTTGTTAGAGGTAGAATATTTCTGAGACTGGCTTATATACTGAAATGCCTTCCTTAATTCTGGAATGCACTCACTGCTTTATGATTTTAGACCAAAAGTGATTACCCAGCACCTAGTTACTGCCACATCTGTTGTTTCCTGCCACACTTCTATGCCATAATGGACATTTATCACTCTAGGATCATAAGACAAGTAAATTTGTCTTTTAATAAATTGCCTTAGTCATGGGGATTACCATATGAATATTAAAGTCACTAATACAGAAGTTGTTACTGAAGAAAGGCTATTGTTGTGAAGAATTTAACCATGTTGTGTGGGGTTTTGTTTGTTTGTTTGTTTGTTTGTTTGTTTGTTTGTTTTGAGGAGTGTGGTAGATATTGAGGTTTTGGACTAGATAAGCCATTGGATATTATAAGTAGACTTCAATGGACCATTGTAATATGATCTTGGAAGATACTTGGGAAAGTAATATAGACTGTGAATGTTCAAGAGGTTTCAAAGTAAACATATTAACATCTGGGCTATAAACTTCTATGATATTTTAACTGTGAATCTGGCAGCTTTCTGCTGATGCCCTGGAGATTTACCTGTGGCTGACTTGATGGGTATTGGAATACATTTTTTTGGTGGAGATTTCAAGACATAATGATACTGATTCTGTCACATGATTAACAACAATCTCTCTTCTGCAAGTCTACAGTGACAAATAGCTGAAAGGAACTCAAAATATTCAATTTGGAGATAAAAAGAACATGAGGAAACTTATTGTGCCAGTCAAGATTTGTACAGAAATAGATGTGAAGGTTAAGGAGATACCTGACATACACTGTAATAAAGAAATAAAGAAATGGGTTCATCAAGCTGGACTCACTCCCTCTTAGATTATCAACTCTTGAAAAGAATAAGACTAAGGAGATGCCTGGGCCTTGAATGCACCAATAAACAAAATCTGCAGCAAGTGTGATACAATAACACCAAATTTCATGCCACACTAGTAGCCAAACTTGGTAATATAGTTCATGCAGGGATATATTTAGAGTAATGAAGGGTACAAGAGCAAAGGAATCATGGAATCTTACTTTATCATTTCAGAATATCTATGAAGCAAGTGTTGAGTGGCAGCTGATCACTCCTGAAGATCCCAAGAGGACAAGAGGTCCTGTGTCATCATGCATGATACAGTGGAAGTGAAGCCTGAGTTGTGTTGGAGAATCCAACATGATGTGGCTGCAAGAACTATGAGGTATCTTCCTATAAGAGGTACATGCATGTCATTAAACCAGCCCAAGAAAGAGATATTTCAGTCAGCAAAGGTGGAGGTACTTTGAAATTGAAGTTCTGAACATGAGACATGAAACAACAAAATTTGGTGTTTTTCTGGCTTGCTTTCAGTCTTGCTTTAGTCCAGTATTTCCTCATTATAACTCTATTCTTCCTTTTGGAATAGGAATATATATTCTGTGCCATTATATGTTGGAAGTATATAATTTCCTTTTTGATTTTATGGGGGAGTTATATAAGAGATTTCCTTGAGTCATAGAAGAGAATTTGTGATTTAAAACAGTATTGTGAAATTCTATGGAGAACTATGGAGTTAAACTAAATGCGTTTTATATAATGATATACCCAGGAACCAATATGACATTCCCATGTTCCAATAGGATTTGGAGTGTGAAATGTGGTGATTTGAACCATAAATGTCCATCATAATCTTGATAATTTGAATATTTGATCGTTAGTTGGTGGCACTGTTTGTGCAGGCTTAGAAGGTGAAACCTAACTAGAGGAAGCATGTCACTTGGGGTGAGCTTTAAGAGCAAAATCCCTCACCTACCTATAGTTCAGGATCTCTGCTATATGTTTTTGTTTCAAGAGTGAACTCTCAGTTTGATACCATGACTCTGCTCTGCTATCATGGCTGTTGTGGACTCTCATCTTGCTGGAAATAAAGCAAAGGAAACTCTTTCTTTCTTAAGGTGTGTTGATCATGGTGCTTTATCACAACAATAGAAAATAATTCAAATAGAACATAAAATGAATATTGAAAACTGCAAGAAAGGTGGAAAAAGTATTTTATGAAGGTGAATCAATTAAATAATTGTTTTCTAATCAAGAGGTCAGAAGGCTATGGAGAAGTGGGATGCTGAATTTCAAGTCATGAGAGAAAATAATTATCTACATAGATTAGCATATCAGGCAATACTGTCCTTCATGGTCTATGGAAAAAATTACTTCCTAAATTAAGATCTAAACTACAAGATTTAAAATAATTAATGACAACTAAACAAATATAACAGAAGATACCTAAAGGAATCCTAAACACAGATAATGAAATGAGACGGACGCAATGAGAAGAGTATGAGAAAGACTAAATCATGCTACTGAAGTATGTAAGCAATGAGATTTATCCAAGAGTCAATTAGAATTAATTTAGCAGCTCTGAAATTTTTAAGTTGTTAAAAGAAAACATAAATATAGATAATTTAAATGTGTCAGAAGAAATAAATAATGTGGATATATTGATATCTTTTGACAAACTCCTTGAAAGTTAATAGCCTTAATTCTCCATTAAAAAGTGCAGACTGGGTGCTTGGATTCAAAACTAATACCCTAATCTGGTCCTACACAGGCTTTACAGCTGTTGGTCTAAAGTTCATGAGTTCCCATGAGCTTAGTTCAGTTGTCTCTGTGGATTTCTCCATCAAGATATTGACCCCCTCCCCCTTGCTTATAGACTCCCTCTTCTCTCTTTTCAGCTGTGCTCTCAGAACTGGTGCTTGGCTGTGGATCTCTGCATCTGTTTCTATCAGTTACTGGATGAAGGTTCTATGGTAACAGTTAGGGTATTCACCAATCATATTACCAGAGTAGACCAGTTCAGGCACCCTCTCCACTATTGCTAGTAATCTAAAACTGGGGTCATCCTTGTGGATTCCTGGAAATTTCGCCATCACCAACTTTCTCCCATAGTGATTCCCTCTGTCAAGAAATCTCTTTCATTGCTCTCCCACTCTGTCCTTCCCCTAGATCAACCATCACTCATGCCCTCCCCTCTTTTGCTCACCTCATCCTCAGTTTACTCTGGAGATCTCATCTATTTCCCCTTCCCAGGGCAACCCACATGTCTTTCTGAGTCTGAGTTACTTTACTTGGAATGATATTTTCTAGTTCCAATCCGTTTTCCTGAAAATTTTATTATGTCATTGATTTTTAGAGCTGAATAATAATACTCCATTGTGAATATTTACCATATCTTCAGTTAAAGACATCTAGGTTGTTTCCAGGTTCTGGCTATTATAAATAATGTTGTCTCTCTGCATACAGAAGACAGCTATGTAGCTAGGTCTGTTTGAGGGCCTTTGGCATTGGGATCAGGATCTATGCCTGGTGCATGAGCTGGCTTTTTGGGGCCCATTACCTATGGTAGAATACCTTGCTCAGCCTTGATGCAGGGAGGAGGAGCTTATTCTTGCCTTAACTTGATATGCCATGCATTGTTGACTCACAAGGGAGGTCTTACCCTTTCTCAGGAGTGGATGAGGGGGAAAAAGGAGAGGAGGGAGGGGAAACTGTGGTTTGTATGTAAAATAAATAAAAGATTAATTAAAAACTAATAACTAATAATTAGCTTTCTTAAAGAAATACAGTTTAGTGTTAAAGGCATTTACAAAAACAGAATGATGAACTTTATAAAGGATTTTTCAGAGTGTTGGAAAATACTGTGAAGGCTACTTGCTAGGAAAGACACCAACATGTTTATCCATCTGTAAACTTTACAACTTATAACAACACATCAGGTTCTGTGATAGTGTTATAATGAATGTGTAGGTAAGCAACCATTCTATGATTTGACTTAAGACCTCATAGAAAATAATCCATTTCCAATATTGTAAACTTTGGTCAAAACTCCATTCCATCATAAGTAATAATCCTTCAAGAGAAACTCACTAATGACTTTTTCTCTGAGTTGACATCACATGAAGCTACTATCAAATCATCTGTGTTTATAACCACAGATAATTGCCATTTATAGCCTCAGTTAGAGAAGCCTCTCTTGGCTGAGAGAGGTCATCAATGCACAGACATGGGATGGCTCAAGGCAGTGAGAAAAAGTGAAGGTTGAGTGCCCGGCCATAAACAATACCATGCTCTCTAAAGCTCAATAACATTGTGGAATAGGGGTATAAAGAATACAAGATTCAGAGCAATGAATACGTTTTACTAAAGGTCATCTTCTTATCACAACATAGTCATTCCAATAAAGTACAATTTCATTTTTTATACTGATAATATTTATTTTTTTTATAAATTTATAATATGTATTTATATGTATTATAAAATAATAGAAATATAGTACATATGTATAATACAAGAAAAAACCTGTCAACCATCAATCATGGGTTGGGAAGAGATCAAGACTTGCCTATGTTCTGAACTAGTGTCCATGGGTAGATTCTGGGTATTAAGAAATAATTGTCATTAGTTGAAAAACTGTTAATGAGCCCATGAGCCTCCAAAGGAGAATTCTAAGCCTGCAGTTTTCACAAATGGCCCATGTCAAATACACTGGGCCTCATAAAACAAATAAAAAGCACATTAATATAGAAAACAGACTTGTAGGGATGAACAAGTCTTTTTAAGGTGGAAAAGAATGTATGGGGTAGGGAGAAGGAGGGCTAGAGTAACCAGAATGCATTGAATGAATATATGAAAATATGAAAGCAAAAGCAGAAGTCAAATAATGAAATTTAAATAAAAGTATTCTAAACAAATGGAATTTGAGTTAAGAAAGAATAAAAATATTTATATTCATCAAGACAGATACTTTATCTGTAGGGAAAGTTACTTCTGTAGGATTCTGTAGTGTTAAATTTTAGAGACTAGGTTTACATAGACAGAAAGTTTTTGTATTAGTTTGCTTTCTATTGCTATGATAAATAATATGACCACAACCAACTTGGAAATGAAAGGTATTATTTGTCTAAAACTTCCACATCTTATTTCATCATGGAGGGAAGTCAGGATAGGAATTTAAAGCAGGAATCTGGAGGCCAGAAATTGAAACAGACCCTGAAAGAACACTGCTTATCCAATTGCTCCCAATGACTAACTCAGTTTACTTTCTCATACTACCCAGGACCACCAGGCCATGGTTGGCACTGTCCCCAGTTTCATGGACCCTTCCTCATCTATAAGAAATCAAGATATGCTCTTAGACTTGCCTACAGGTAATATGATGAAAGTATTTTCTTAATTGATGTTCCCTTTCCCAGATGAGTCTAGCTTTTGTTGCATTGATAGAAAACTAGCCAGGATAGCTATTAATATTTTTTGTTTTGTTTTGTTTCAGCTATTCTGTTGATGCAACTTTTTAATTGTACTCCAATTGTTTCTATGATCATTTTTCTTAAGCTGTATGCATTAAATTACTTTTCAAACTGGAAGATGAAGAAATAAATATTCTAACATCCAATGGTGCTGGTATTACTATCCTTTGGTAGCAATATAAACATACAAACACACACACACACACAACACACACACACCACACACACACACACACACACACACACACACACACACACACACACACAGTAGATGCCCACTTCTCATTTCCCATTGTGATCAACTGTGTAGTATTTACTAGAACACCACTGAGACGTCTCTGTGACTGACATTTCTCGATTTCATTTTTGGCTTCCCCTCTCCTTTTTTTTTTGTTTTGTTGGTTTTGGTGTTTGTTTGTTTCTTACTATAATTACATAACTTGGCTTCTCCTTATTCACAGCATTTATTTACCATAAATGATTCAATTCAGCCATATGTGTTTATGTAGGTAGAAACTGAAATAGATGGCATTGGAATTTGAATATATAAAAAGATATTTTATAACTTAAAATAAACTTCTAACTCATCTTTCCCTGATATGATTTCAGAAATTGGATACAAATGCTAGGTACTGAAAGCTACATTATGAAGTCCACCTGATTGCCCTTTGTGTTTGCTAGTCATGGTATTATGACTAGCCCTCTTCTATGTATTTGACATCTCTTCTCATTGTTTAGCACTATACTTCCATATCCTTCTCCACTGGGGAGCTCCTGAGGACCAAGAAGTTCAAACTTGAAACCTTCCATCCTGCATAAAGGCTTAGTAAAACATTGCAAGTAGTACTGGTCAGATTACTCAGTGGCTAAGAGCAACTGCTGTTCAGAAAAGCCCAGAGTTTGAATCCCAAGATCCATGTTAGACACCTCACCTCTCCATGTAACTCCTGCTGCAGGAGATCTGTCTCAGTTGTTTTACAGTTGATATGACAAAACACCATGACCAAGACAATTTATAGAAGCAAGTGTTGAGTTGGGCTCACAGTTTTATAGGGTTCGAGTCAAAGATGGCAGAAGAAAGGCATGGCGGTACCAACAGCAGAAAACTCACATCTGGGTCCACAACCATGAGGCAGAAATGCAGAGAGCATTGGAAATCCCACAAATCTTTTGTTATTTCAATACCCACCCGCAGTCCTATATCTCCTCCAATAATCCATGCTTCCTAATCCTTCCCAAACCATTGTGCCAATTCAGGACTAAGGACTCAAACATATGAGCCCATGGGAGCCATTTTCATTCAAGTCACCACAGGATTTAAGGGTCTCTTCTGGATTCAGAGGCACTCACAAGCATGTGCATGTACATACGCAGCTATACACACATGCACCTAAAAAAAACCTTTAAATTTCATGAAGCTAACTAACATCATATGGGCCTCCAAAAGTCCATGAAACTCATAATACTCACAAGGTCTATCCCTAATGTTACAGAGAATGTGAGGACCCTTGGGGTGAGAAGAGTCTTCCTGACTGGTCATGCTGCCTGCATGGCTTACAGTATGCCATGCAGAGATAGGCAGGGCTACAGCTTTTTTGATCTGTCCCTATGCTGGGGTGTAATTTTACTTGAGGAAGATACCTTTGAATAATCCATGTTTCTGTAAGTAATTCTTCAGCCACCTTACTTTAAGAAAACCTAATAAACTAATTGGTCTACCAATTTGGAATTCAGTGAAATCATTTCTTTAGTTTGTTGCTAGCTTCCTATATGGATTAGGTAGATATTTATTTGTGTTTTCTTGAGAAAAATAACACAGAATGTTCTTATATTTTTCAGCTCTTTATAGAGATACTCATACCACATCTCTCAAACCTCCTGTCAAACAGTACAAACTAAAGATTCTTTTTTTACCTTGCTGATAAAATTACCAAGAAATCCCCACTTCATTTTTCTTTTTTGTTATAGTGCATTAAAGTAAAATTATAAGAAAATACAGATAGCTTCATAGTATTCTTTTTTTCCCTACAGAATGTAAAATTTCAAAGACAGACACTAAATTATTCACACCTCTTCAGTGTCTATATGGGCGCATAAAAATGTGAAGAGCCCTGTAGAAGCAGCAAGGTCTTTGTTAAGAAAGAAATTGCCTAATAATTCCATTGAAGTATGTAGGTATCAACCTAGCTTTTGTTGGAATACATTGAAGTATGTATCCTATCAGAGTTTGTGTTACAGCAGAGTAGTTCTCAATAACACATTTTCAATAATCTATGTCACTCAACTAGAATTGTTCAGTAGTCACATAGGGAACTCTGCTGTTATGCTATGCATGCTTGTAAACCAATTTCACAAGAAAGACTTCTAGTAATAAACTTCTCCGTCACTAAAGATAATTTTGTGCCATTTTGTTTCATTTTATGATAAAATTGGTTCGTATAGATAGCTAATCTGAATTTCTAAGACAAACCAAAGAAATTTCTCTGGTAAAATTGAGGAAACAAATTCTTGCAATTTCATAGCTGTGCTTTGCCATTTAGCTCTACATTCCACGTGGAGTGATGGGAATTGTTTCATAGCCTTGGTGATTATGTTAATCATGTTATGGCTATAGATTTGCACTAACAGAAATACAGTCAGTATTTGAATAGTTGGATATGTTGTAACTACTGTAATTGCCATGAGACTAGCATAGTGAAATGGTTATCAGCCAGTCAAATTGTTTCATTTGTTTCTGCTATGCTCCATTTGGCATCTTGCTACAAGGCTACATGTCTTTCAACTTGTAAATATGCCATGTGCTTCTTCAAGGGAAGAAAAATGACCTTTTTCTGAAGGTTGTCTCCAGGGAGAGAACAAAGGGAGGCAGCACATGTCAACAAATACCAAGCATCTAAAATAGAATACCAATTACATGACAACATGAAAATATTAATTTTTCATCATAGCTGGTTTACACATGTATGTGTAAGGAATTTTTGTACTAAAGTACTATTAATTAGGTGGACAATATCCATAGATCTGAAAAATTTTAGTACATGCCTTAATTAAAATATTCTTCCAGAAATTACAAAAAAACCACATGAGATATTGTAAACATGGTGGTAATATATTATATTTATTCTAATATTGCAACACATGTTTATTTTATAAAATGTTATATAACATCAGAAAGGTGAGAAGGAACCACAGCACAAGAAAAAAAAAAAGCATGCCTGTATTTGCCACAAAAAACAACAGAATAATGAAAAGACCCAAGATTGTGTATTGATACATATTTGCAAATATTGAAGTTAGACATCTTTACTGTAAAACACTTTACTTGAAAGATAAAATGTAGATGATATGTATGCAGCAATGAGGGTGCTCTTGTTTTTGTTTTTTATTTTGTTTTTTAAGTTACCTTTTCTTGGTCTGTGATTTTTTTCCTCATAATTTTAAATGCCATTCTGAGCACTATGTATATCAGCATACGTTTGCAAATATTATAAATAATGAGAATCTTGCTGTGAAATTAGAATTCTACACAAAAGACTTCATTTTAAATGAACGAGTTTTGGTGACCCTTGAAATAGCAAATAGATAAAATTAAAAGAAAAGACATTGTCAGGGAATGGGATTTCATATTATGGCTTTGAAACATTTAGGCAGCTGCATTAGGTACTTACCACGAACAATACCTTTCTATGTATGTAGAAAAGTATCATTCTATATATGTAATAAAGTACCAAGACAACCACAAGTTATAGAATAAAAACTTTACACATTCTCACCTGAACACTCGCTCCCTTAACTCTACGCAAAACATGGAGAGAACTGGAAGTAGACTGAACTCTCCAAGTCCAATGCCACTGCACAGAGAAACCCTGTCTTGAAAAACCAAAAAGGAAAAAAAAAATATCTCACTTACAAAGCTAGGTAAAATCTATGGGTTACAAAAAAAATAATAAAATAAAATAAAACAAATAGTCATGAACATGAGAAGAGATTAAATAAGAGAGTGTAGAGTTAGAATAGACAACATGCATTATACACATGTGTGAACTTGTGAAAAACAAATTTAATGAATAACAAAGGAGAAATGGTCAGCCCTGGAAAATATATCTGAGTAACTGTCACAGTTTTAGCAGTGGTGGGATCTGAGAGAATGGAGCTGATAAATTAGGTGGACTAAAGTCTCATGCTAGGCTCAATTTTATTCAAAACATCAGGCAACTTGTACTCTGAGGGTTAAGAGGAATCACATGAGTAAACTGTCCAGTTACATGGGCAAGCCACACATGAGACAAGCATGACATTGTGGACAAGCCACATGCATCATAACCATGATTTGCCATAGAGGCACATAAACAAAAACCAATAGGCTGTTATAGTGACTTATCTGAAATAAGCACACTCATATCTGCTACATCTGGAAGAAGCAAGAAATTACATTCCAACAAAATTTCTTGATTTTGAAGAAACTGGAATCATAGGACTCTTATCTCATTTTCTTAGAATTTTCTCCCAAATACTCATAATTCTCCTTGAAAAACTTCATTCTGCCTGGTGGTAGTGGCATATGCCTTTAATCCCAGCACTCAGGAGGCATAGCCAGGTGGATCTCTATGAGTTCGAGGTTATTCTGGGCTACAGAGTGAGTTCCAGGAGAGGCACAAAACTACACAGAGAAACCCTGTTTTGAGAAAAAGAAAGGAAGGAAGGAAGGAAGGAAGGAAGGAAGGAAGGAAGGAAGGAAGGAAGGAAGAAAGAAAGAAAGAAAGAAAGAAAGAAAGCAAAAAGAAAAACTTCATTCTTTGACCATGTTCCAACATTTCTCCCTTTTTTAATACCAGGCTATCTATAGTAGTTTTGATATGAGAGGTTGGAGATAAATTTAATTGTCATCTGAAGCATGAATATCCTATAAGCAAGCAAACTAGAAACATAATAATATTAGAACAGTGAAACACTTGTGCGTTATACTTTGACTAAAAGAACAGAGTTCAAAACTATATCCAGTACTATTTGCTGTGGGATGTTCTGTGCGCTGTGAATATGTGTTGCTCTGATTGGTTGATAAATAAAATGCTGATTGGCCAGTAGCCAGGCAAGAAGTATTGGTGGGGCAAGCAGAGGAGGAGAATTCTGGGAAGAGGGAGGTTGAGTCAGGAATCGCTAGTCAGACACAGAGGAAGCAAGATGACAAGGCAGTACTGAGAAAAGGTACCAAGTCATGTGGCTAAATGTAGATAATAATTATGGGTTAATTTAAGTGTAAGAGCTAGTCAGTAATAAGCCTGAACTAATGGCTGAGCAGTTATAATTAATATAAGCTTCTGTGTATTTACTTGGGTGATGTGAGTGAGATTTATCCTAACTATGGGCCAGGTGGGACACAGAAAATCTTCCAACTACACTATCAGTTACATTATTATATTGATCAGATAAGTCTATAGAATAGCTTGAAAAGAGATCCACACAATTAGTAGTTCTGTTATTTTGTAGAATGCAAGCTCATATTTGATCTTTAATAGGTATAAAATATTATGATATCCTATGCAAATAAGAAGTGATTTAAATTCCAAGGAAAAATTAAATGAAGTCCCTTCTTCAGCTGAATCAATGAGTCTAGTAAGGTAGCAAAATCCAGTCATGAGCATACAATAATTAGTAAAGATCACTGGATCCATCCAATTTACAAGATGAAGGTAAGGAGGCTGAGGAACACAATACAAACATATGTGTTCAGAGGCACTCATCCCAGATGCACAAGTCAAAGCAACTAGCATCATTAGAATGAGATTCTCAGATGATATAGGACTCTGTGTGTTTCATATAACTTCTCCCTTGGTGTACAGGGCCTTAACTTGGTCCCATTTAGGCAGATATATGACTTCTGATGATGCAGTTGATATCTTCTATTGACCTTTAGCTGGAGACTTACTACCATTTTGGTGACTTTCGTTGCCTCCTCATTCTCCATCATTGTTCTTGATAGATCAGGCCTGGGGAGCCAGGAGGAATCTGTAATGTTTCATTGGATCCATCTTTGATGACAGATAAATATTCTTCTCCAGTTTTCTTCTAAGAAAACTTGGGCAGATTAGAGAATCAGTTTGCTTATTTTTGTCTGCGATGAATCTGGAGAGATTAGAGTATCCACAAGAATGAGTCTATTGCTAGAAATAATCCTACAGCATAAAATGTCTAAAACTATATTTAAGGATTTATGAATAGATAATAATAGATTAATCAAAACAGTCAGTTCCACCTGTTGGGCTGAGGAAAAATAAGTACTAATATAATGATGAATATCTGTATCACAAATCCTTCCTATACTCTTAGAAGAATCATCATAAAATAAATATCTGCCTGTAGAGTGAAAGAAGGTTGGACAATTTTTATAACCACAAATTCAGTTCATATGAGAAAATCCCATTGTTTGCCAGCTGGAAAATGATTTTCTATTCTTCCATTATGATCTAGAAATAAAATTTGAAAATCCACAGAGTTCTGTAATGCTTTTAAAACCTGATTGATGTTTAAAGGTAATATAATACAGCAAAGATCAAATGCATATAACTGTTGACATTGAGTACTCAATGATTTACTAATTGTGCAAAAAGACTAAGGTAAACAGCAATTTGTGGCCTTTATGCTGTAATAAATCTATTTTAAAGGTTTACCCTCATGCTATGATACCTGTAGGAGACAATTTAGTGAAGAAAATAAGTAAATTTGAAGGGAATGGAAGATGCACATGAGACACAGTGCTTCTTTTAGTCTGGACCCAAATAGCCGTGGTTCCTTTCTTGCCTCTCAAGATAATACGCAAGGACTATCCAATGCAATTTCTGGTTCATGAGTTTCAAATAGATTGGTTACTGCATGGAAAATACCAAGGGCACATCACAAGGCCAAGTAGGAATTGCTAAATGAATTATCTTTTCTGCTGTGCACTATATTGACAAGGTTGTAAAATCAGCAATTTCATAGGATTTCAATAATTCTCATAAAGAAGTGGACAGAGTATAAGATTAGATTGATTACCAAATTCCTCACCCCATGCTTTAGCATCACCTTCAGGCAAAAGAGGATATGTATTACTGGTAACTTAAGATAGGGAGCTGACGGAGTCCTTACAGGCATAGTTATTAGTTGCACTCATTATACTTTTGATTTTGCCTAATATAGAAGAATTTTCTATTTTACCTCCTTTACTCAATTTAAGGTTTGATCTTCCAGTTTATATTCATTCATATAATTACCATCACATCCTCATAATTAGCATTTTCCTTTATCTTTTGTAAATATTTTGATAATGGTCTAAATTAATGCCCAAGCTACACAGAATTGAATGATGATCTTTTCCTCATATCTTTATGTCTTTTCAATGTTCTACTGAACCCTATCTCATACTGAACAGTTTTCCTGAGGGAATTCTGGAAATGGAAAAATCTAGTAAGTGAACAGGAACTATGGACACAAGCATCAACAACAGAGTACATGATATGGAAAGGGAATCCCATGCATTGAAGATACAATAGTATAAATAGATTCATCAGCTAAGTAAAATGTTAAACCTAATATTTTTAACACAAACATCCAGGAAATCTGGGACACTATGAAAAGTCAAAACATAAGAATAATAGGAATTGAAGGAGAAGAATCACTGCTCAAAACCCCGAGAATATATTTAATAAAATCATAGCAGATAATTTTTCTTAACCTAAAGAAGGACATGCCTACAAAAGTACAAAACTAACAGAATGCCAGATAGATTTTACCAGAAAAGAAAGTCCTCCTGCCATGTAGTAATAAAAACACCAATCATACAGAACAAAGAAAGAATAAATTCTGCAAAGGAAAGGGAAGGAGGCCAAGTAACATATAAAGGCCGACCTATTAGAGTTACACTTGACTTCTCAAGGGAGACTCTAAAAGTCAGATGGACATGGACAGATGTCTCGCAAATGACAAGAAACTATTGATGCCAACCCAGACTACTATCACAAACAAAACTATCATTCATCATAGATGGAGTAAGATATTTATTTTTTTAATAAGTCAAATTTAAACAATATATGTTCACAAATAGAACCCTATAGAAGGTTCTAGAAGGAAAACTCTAACCAATGAAGGTTAACTACTCCAATGAAAGCACAGACAATAAATAGTCTCACCTTGCAAGACCCAAGGAATGAAAACACACACACACACACACACACACACACACACACACACACACACACTACCACCACTACCCAAAATAACTAAATAAATGATATTGTTGGTTGTTTTTGCTTTTTTGTGTGGCCTGCCACCAACCTACCAAATAGATACCACATGCATGGAGAATTACTATTTCTTATAAACGCCTGGCCTTAGCTTGGCTAGTTTCTTGCCAGCTTTTCTTAACTTTACATTATCCCATCTACCTTTTGCCTCTAGGCTCTTTCCTTTTCTTGCTTCTGTATATCTTACTTTCACTCCTACTATGTGGCTGGCCGTGTGGTTGAGTGGCTGGAGCCTAGCCTCCTCCTCTTCTTCTTCTCTTGTTTCTTTCTCTCTCTACTTCTTCTCCTCCCAGAATTCTCCATCTCCATCTATTTATTCTCTCTGCCTGCCCGACCTGGCTATCCTTTCTCCTGCCTTGCTATTGTCCCTGCAGCTCTTTTCTAGATCATCAGGTGTTTTAGATAGGCACAGTCATACAGATTCACAGTTAAACAAAAGCAACATAAAAGAATGCAACACATCTTTGCATCATTAAACAAATGTCCCAGAACATAAACAAATGTAACACATTTTCAAATAATAATCTACAACAAAAAGGAATTAAGAATAATTGGTCAATAATATCCCTCAATATCAATGGACTCAATTTTCCAATTTAAATAAAAACACAGAAAACCGAAGGGATATGAAAATAATATCCATCTTTCTGCTGCATACAATAAATGCACCTCAGCATCAAAGATAACCATTGCCTCAGGGTAAAGGGATGGGAAAAGATTTTTCAAGCCAATGGACCAAAAAAAGCAAGCTGGTATAGCTGTTTTAATATCTAACAAAATAAACATCAAACCAAAATTAATCAAAAGAGATGAAGAAGGACATTTCATACTCATCAAAGGAAAAATTCACCAAGAGTAATTTCAAAATTCTTAACATCTATGCTGCAAATGCTAGAGAGTCCATGTTTGTAAAAGAAACAGTACTGAAGGTTAAATCACGTATCACACCTTACACATTAATAATGGGAGACTTCAGTACCCCACTTTCAACAATGGACAAGTCATCCAGACATAAACTACACAGAGAAATACTGGAGCTAACAGATGTTATGAACCAAAAGGACCTAACCAATATCTACAGAATATTTCACACAAAAACAAACAAACAAACAACAACAACAACAAAAGAAAAACACAAAAGAACATGCCTTCTTCTCCGCACTTCCTGGAAGCTTCTCCAAAATTGACTACATACTCAGTCACGAAGCAAGAGTCAACACATAAAAGAAAATTGAAATAAACTCCTATTTCCTATCAGATCACCATGGATTAAAGCTGAATTTTAACAATAACAGAAGCAGCAGAAAGCCTACAAACTCATAGAAAATGTATAGCTTCCTACTGAATGACTACTGTATAAAGGGAGAAACAAAGAAAGAAAAATATTTCATAGAATTCAATGAAAATAAATACATAACATACCCATTTTAGGGCACATGATGAGAGTAGTGTTAAGAGGAAAGTTTATAGCACTAAATGCCTTCATAAAGAATTTGGAGAAATCTCATACTGTGACACAAATTGCTAAACAATCTTATTAATAAAATACTTGAGCTAGATATTGGGGTGAAAGCTGAAAGATCAGAGAAACAGAACAAGCCAGCCACATTCTTACCTCTATGAAATCCTCAGCCTCAAGAGCATGATTTCCTGTTTCCTCATGCCTTATATACCTTTCTCCACCTTTCCATCACTTCCTGGGATTAAAGGCATGTGTGCTTCCCAGGACTGGGATTAAGTGTGTGCCACCACTACATGACTCTGTTTCCAGTGTGGCCTTGAGCCCACAAAGATCCAGACAAATCTCTGCCTCCTGAGTGACACAATTAAGGGTGTGTGCCACCACTGTCTACCCTCTATGTCTCTGACCTAGTGGCTGGCTCTGTTCTCCAATCCTCATGCAAGTTTATTAGGGTACAGAATATATCACTACATTTCCCCTTTTGTCTAAAATAATAAGGCTATAACTAATATAAGAAAAACTATATACAATAAGTATATACAGTCAAAAATTATATTAATAATGTCCAGTCCGGTAACATTAGGCAAATTCAGAGAAAATACTCCATTATTTATCCTATGTTGGTGAGTCCAAAATGTACCTAATTCATTTTCTATTCTAACTTATATGACCAACCAAAAATATCTTTTGATATCTTTCAAACTTATACACTTTACACATCTTTAGTGAGTTTCTGTTCTGAATTTGTTAATGAAGAAACTATAACTATAACCCTCAGAGTCCAAAGACAGAAATAATATAAACTAAGTAAACAGGAAGTGCAAACAAGCAAATTTCAAAAAATGACAGAAACAGCTGGCAGCCTTTACAGTCACCCAAGACTTTTCTGCAACATTGGGTATCCATCTTTAGCCTACAGGCCTAGTATATCTGACAGACCCATCTGTGAAGTAGGATATTCTAAAGGATCTTCCTACCTTGTCTTGGCAAGGATCAGCAATCCTTTCTTTGGTGTCTTGCTTGTCCAATTTGGTCATCATTCTTTCAGCAGTCAATGCAAGGGCATTTTTTTGCCCATTAGCTGACTTTTGCCACAAAAAAGTAAACTCCAAATGGAGTTTCTTCATTGACCATCATCATCTGTGAAGTAGCTCCTAGTACAGCTAGGAGCAGACATGTCTCATTGTTTAAAAAAAAGAATCTATGTTATTAAGACATCTTAAATGCTATTTTCTATAGATCTCTGAAGTGTTTGAAGAGGATTTGTTTATCTAAAACATATTTGTTTGACCTGGAAAATATATCTAATCTGACTACAAGTTCCATCATAATAGGTAACTAAATACTAATTTGCATTTCTTTATATCCTAATTAGTTGGTAATAATAACTTTCAAGGACTAGCAGTTTTTATTACATTGTTAAATGAGCTATATAGCTACAATACCTTTAAAAAGAGTTGAAATATACATACAGTAATTTTTAACAAAATCAATCTAAAATTTGTATCAATATACACAATATACAATATACAAAAATCCAATCCAATTTACAATATTTAAAACTAGTAGTTTCTTTTTAGTCCACAAAATAGAAACAGAAGGAACATTGAACATTACAAAGTTCATTTTATAAGGTCACAGTCACCTTGATACCCAAAGTACACAGTCAACAGAGAAAAGAATTACAGACTCAGTTCCCTCAGGTACACTGATACAAAAACACACAACAAAATACTTAATAGCCAAATCCAAAAACATATCAAACCAGCCATCTTCTATGACCAGGCAAGGCAACAAGTGGAGGGATGAGTCGATGCAGGGTCCCACAGACAAACATTAGGCAGAGCTGAGGGAGTCATATTGAGGAAGAGAAGGAATGATCAGAGGCCCTAGAGGGGTCAAGGACACCAGGAGAACTTGGCCCACAAAACAGAATCTAGTAACCAGGACTCATATGTGCTCTTAGAAATCAGAGAGCCCATAAGAGTCTGACCCATGTTCACTGCATGTACATTATGGCTGAGCAGCTTGGTGCTCTTTTTGCATTCCTAACAGTGGAAGTGGGGGCTAATTCTGACTCTTTTGCCTGATTTTGAGACCCCTTTCCTCTTACTGTGTTGCCTCATCTGGCCTTGATGTGGTGTGATGTGCCTGGTCTTATTACAGCTTGCTGGGCCATGTTTGGTTCATTTCCCTTTGAGTCCTGCTGTTTTCTGAGGGGAGGGACAGGAAAGGGGGTACACCTGGCAGAAAGAGAGGTGCATAGGAGAGATTGTGGAAAGGAGAGGGATGGGAAGCTGCACGTGGGGTGAAATATAGGAGAAAAGGATAAAAAAATTTAAGGCAAAAGGTAAGAAAAAAACTGTAATTTTACAACCTCCTTGTCTTCAACTATCAGGTAAACAACACTATTATTAACATCTATTCAGTAATATATAGGAAATAATGTATATAAACCTTTCCCCATATACTTATTTTGATCATACTGAGACCATATACGCACAGCACTAATTTATATCATTATATAAAAACGTATCAACTCTTTAAAGCTACATTTGTACAACTCTAACTTTAGCTTCATTAAGGACTGAATAGGATTTACTACTTGTTAAATGTATTTTACTTAGCAAGATTGAGAAAAGGTGGTGCTGTTTAAATTAAACCTTTCAAAAGTAATTTTTGATATCATACAACAAATATGTCACTTTAAGGCATTCTAATTAGAAGACTATGAAGTTAGATTGGATTGTTTCTGTAAGATTGCTTTAGCATTGAAGAAAGAAAAAAAAAACATTGTTCTTACTATGAAGCAATAAGAAAGCAGTAAGAACACAAAACTAAACTCAATTTCATCTGAAAACTAAGCTATAAACAAACACATATTCAATAAATAAAATGTTCAAAGTTTTAAATAACTTGTTTATTTTAATTTTGATGTGTTTTATTAAAGTGTCAAAATTTATATGAAAATGTATATCTGGAATTACATGACAATATAGTTTCTTAAAAAGCATATATGAGCAAAATGCTTATATAAAAAATACCCAATTAGATAAAATAAACTTATTCCCACTCTTATTTAAATCATTGATCACAGTGTTAAAATTAGCAAAACAAAACTGTTCTAGCAGACCAAAGTCAAAAATAATTTTATACAAAAGGAAATAAAAATAATTAAAGCACTTATAACTATTGTCTAAAACATGAAATAATACTAATCACTAGTTTAGGGAGAATGGTATGTATTTCACAATGTATTTTTCCAGTTGGAAGTGGAGATGAAGGAAGTCATCAAAAAGCATACTTGACAATATCTTCAGTACTCACTGAGGAAGGTGAGGCCTTGAAATGCAAAGAAACATGTAACATTAGATGAGAAGAATGTTTGCAATGCCTGTGGCAGGCTTACAAATGTAAAGAGAGATAAGAGCTATTGAAGGACTTGAGGACATAAGAGTAAAATGATTTCCAACATGGCAAGGGAAAATATTATACTGAAAGATGTTCTCAGAAAGAAAAAAATCATTGTGTGATTGTTCTTGTTCTCAGCAAATCATGTCAATACATTCAACTGGAGATAATGTCTTATAACTTCTAAGAACCAATTCTCATCAGTAAATAGTTCTGGTTCATGAGTGATCAAAAATGGTTGAGAGTTAATTGTTCCTTCATCTCAAACAGAAATAAACTTGATTCACTGATTGTGGAAATAGAATAAACATGCAATTCCAAATAATGTTATTCAAATTAATTAGCATTTCAGTATGGGTATCTTAGAGTGTGCCTTGCAAATGATAAAATACTGAAACCCTTAACAGTTTTAGAATTGTTTCTTTCTATTCTGTTTCATTTCAATTTTAAGTCCTTTATCATTATGTAATGTATTAGATCTTCCACTGTAATGTGGTAGAGTTCATGTATCATTCTTTGAATGCAGAGCTATTGAGGACTTTTTTATAATATGGTCTTAGTTATCTTGTTCATTTTACTGTGATTCCTCTACTGAACAATTGTTAGGTAACTATCCAAATACTTAGTCTCTGGAAGATGCAATGACAAAGATGAAAACAACATGGAAAGGTGACTCCAAGGTTAAGAGCTCTTGTTGCTCTTGCAGAGGACCTGAAATCAATTCATACCGCCCACATTGTGGCTTACAAACAGCTATAACTCCAATCCCTGGGAAATCTGATGACTTGTTCTTGCTTCCATGGGTGTTGCCCTCACATTTCCATGCAGGAAACACACACACACACGCACACACACACACACACACACACACACACACACACACACAATTTTAAAAATTAAATTGCATTTAAAACTATGTACTATCTTCCCTCATTAAGTTTTCACCCAGGCAAGGAAGAAAGTTAGAGTAGATTGCTTCTCAGATTTAGTAGCTGTTTCAATAGTTTGAGGGTTATTTGACAAGAAGTCTCCCCTGCTTATCTTGATTGTTTGAGATAGGATTGACACCATGTCATATACAATAACAGATACTTTGCTGAAGCTCTATAACGATATACTTATTAAACCTCTTTATAATAGATGTTGCATAATTTCCATGTGCATCATGTTTTAATCATCTTTTCATTTCTACTCATATCATCCGTAATGCTTCATAAATCTGAGAGCACAGCTATATAACACCGTGTCCATAATTAGAACACAGTATTATACACTTAATCAACTGAAAGAATGCATCCCATTTTTACTTCATGCAGACACGATTAGACATAGATCCAGATACATAAATAAATGGACACAAAGCAGATTTGGAAAGTGGTACACTGTTGTAGAATATTATTTTAAGGTGTCTTACTTTTGTTTATGTTGTATTTGTTTAACTCTGTGAAGCTGTGTAACTTTGCCTGTCTAAAACATCTGATGGTCTAATAAAGAACTGAATGGCCAAGAGTAAGGTGGGAACAAGGATTGGTGGGCCAGAAAGGCAGAAAGAATATGTAGAAGGAGAAATCTGCGACAGAAGAAAGAAAGAAGAAGCCAAAGAAGGAGGACATTAGGAGCCAGCCACCCAGCTACACAGCAAGCCACAGAATAAGAATGAAGTTGAGACAGTAAGATATATAGAAGAAAGGGGAAACACCCAGAGGATTTAAAAGTAGACAGGATAATTTAAGTTTAAGAAAAGCTGGCAAGAAACAACAAGCCCAGCTAAAGCAAGGCATTCATAGTTTAGAATAAGCCTCTGTGTTCAATTTACTGAGTAATGGACACCCCAAAAGAGAAAAAATAAGCAACAACAATACACACATACACACAGAAAGAGAGAAGGGGGATGTTTCAATTTCATCTAGTATATTAAATATATAAAATATAAAAATATTTCTATATTATTTATAGTTCCTTAATTCTGATGATAGTCTCACAAGTGTTTACATATAAATTAAATCCCTCAAACTGCATAGATTATGAATCTTCAGTGTTTTGAAAATCAATGCTTTTTCAATTAAGATGTTGAAACAGTTGCAAAAAATTATTAGTTAAACCTAATAAAAATGAGGCAGAAGAGTAGAACTCATTGGATATAACAACAGCACATAAGCGTATATGCAGCATGGTTTACAACAGAGGGTTTCTTCTAAGAAATATACTGCATTTAAAGTTTGGAAGGTTACAAGTGTGTTCTATATGGTTATCTATTAGAGCTTGGGCCACACAATAAGCCATATTCAGACAAGTGGTTTAACTTTCTCCTTAGCACTCTGCAAGTTACATTTGTTAAGAACAAACAAAAATCAAGGATTATTACAAAGGGGAGTTGAAAGGTAGCTCAGGAGTCATGTGGCTGCTTCTCAAACAGGAGGATCTGATTTTCATACCTAGTACTCATATACAATGTCAGACATGTTGGGCTATACTTAGAATCCCTGTGCCAAATTATTGTAGTCAGTGAGCCCTAGGTACAAGTGAGGTACTCTGTTTCAAAAGAGAAAAATAGTTGAATGACACCTGAGTATCAATGTTTGACGTTGTGATGTGGTTTCCATGTACACTTGAGCACAACTGAAATATCCAAAAGGTTCATGGATTGCCTCTCAGTTCTTCACTGGGTGCTGTCTATCAGATCCAAATTGCTATTCTAATTCTCTACATATATGTATTATCAATTGAATTTCTATATGACAATATTTACTTTTAATAAACCATGTTTCCTGTACAACAAATGATTGTTGGTGAATAAAAAAAGCACATGATACAATTAATATCTATAAACTTATAGTAAATTCACATTGAATCACCAATTTATTTTAAGTTGGTTGTACCATTTCTATTTATTTATCTCCATACTAGATTCTTAAATGATATTTGGACCACCATTGACAAGGTGCTGCACTTTGCATTCGAGAGGTAATTGATGTCTTTTCTGTGTTGGGTTTTTGTTCCTCTTAGAGCCATAATACAATATTTGTAGCTGATTTTGTGTGACTGGATCTCACTATTTCTTGTTTTGAGTAAATATTTCTAAGCCTCCAACATGTCAGTGGGTAAGGCTGGCATCTCACAATACTTGTTATGGATGTAGATACATGCTCCAATACCCTGAAATTATAATAATATATTTAATTATCCCAGGTATGTGCATGTAAAATTAGTAAATCAATATGCTTTTCCAGCTTTTTTTGTTTATTTGTCCATAAAATCATAGAATATCCATTTTAGGTAATGGGGCTGTGAGGTAAATGACAGCTTAATAAGGGATGGGGGATGCAAGCACATTGTTCTTACCACAATAAGAAACAAGAGGCAAAGAGGGAAAAGAGACTTGATATCTTTTTCAGGTTTCTATGTCAATTTGTTCTCCTAAAAGCATATTATTTTTAGTCTGCCAAAATCAAGGTGGAAATGGAGTTTGAACACTCTTGGACCCGTGTCCATGCAATTGCTCCTTTCCTGAAGATTGAACCCAGTTCCTTGTACACACTGGCTTTCAACCATTGACTAAGTTCCTAACCATGTTTCTCTGTTTCTAATAGCCAAAGAATTCTATCTGGAAAATTAAAATGCAAGTATGTAAACGCAAGTGTACTTAAACAGGAGTAAATTTGAGCACATGCCACATAAAAATATGAAAGCCTAACTTAAATTTATTAGTTCTTTTGCCATAGCCCTTTGAATAAATATTTAAAGTCCATTACCTACTTAATATTTTTATAACACACTATATTATTTAATTATTTACTGTCCTTGATGGGAAGATTACATTTTATTCTTTCTGACAGACTATAGGCTCTAGACAGGAATCTTCATTTATACCTCTGCACTCCACACAGAACTAGTAAAAGAGTCTGCTTTTCTCATCATTGAACATCCACTTGTAGAAATAACAAATTGATTGACTCTATTAACATACATTAGGTTTTCAAATAATCTTAAAATTACATACTTTTGAAAAACAATAAGTATACTGATTTCTGAAACTGAAATAAAGGGAAAAACTAGAAATCCTATAAACTGATAGTCAGATATAGATAAAAATACTTAAAATCTATTTCCATTCTAAGTGTTAGAAATAGAAAGCTCAAAGTTAAGAGTGTTGAAGAGAATCTGTGGGAATGGTTTATAAAATGCTATGCCTCTTGACTGGGGTAAGAGACAACAAATCTTAGTAAGTGATCAGCTTCACCTTCCATTCATCCATAACACCATTTTTTTTTTTAATAGGAGCAGATGCAGAGACCCACAGCTAATCATTAGGCAGAGTTCAGAGAATCCCACTGAAGAGTGGGGAAGGTGAATTGTAGGAGCTAGAGGGAACAAGGACACCACCGGAATTTGGCCCACAAAATCAAGGAACCAGGTCTCATAGAGGCTGAAGTGACAATCAAGGAGCATGTAAGGGTCAGATGTACATCCTCTGAATAAATGTTATGGATATGTAGCTTGGTGTTTTTGTGGGACTCCTAATAATGGATGTGGGGCTATCTCTGGCTCTTTTGACTATTTTTGGACCCCTTTCCTCTTACTGAGTGACCTCATTCAGTCTTGATATAAGGGTATATGCCTAGTTTTATGGTAACATTTTATGGCATGCTTGGTTGGTATCCCTGGGAAACCTACACTTTTCTGAAGGGAAATGGAGGAGAATTGGATCTAGGTAAAAGGGGAGGTTGTGGAGGACTAGGAGGAAAGGAAGAAGGGGAAACTGTGGTCAGGATGTATTATATAAGAGAATAATTAATTAAAATTTACTTATGTTGGTTCTTCAATAGTTTCATACATGTATATAATATGTGCTGATTCCTTTCTCCCCTGATGACACCTTATCTTCTAGTGAGACCTAGGAAACTTCCCCTTTCCTTACCAATTTGTTTCCCATTTTCAAGAATTTGGGGTTATTTCATGACTCATTTAGTTTTACCAGGTCCATCTGTGTGATAGCAACTATCCAATGGAGACTGCCATGGCCACCAGTGAATAATAATTCAAGAAAATGACTCCCCCTCTCCTTGAACCTATCTTTCATCCATACATGACTATACATAGGGCTGTTCCTGTGCAGACCGGGTGCAGACTTTTGAGTTTGCAATTGCAGTGATGGCGTTTTACCCAGAAGGGAGCATTTCACAGTCTCTTACCTTCTAGCTCTTACATTCTTTCTGATTCCTATTTGCAATGTTTCCTGAGTTTGGAGGACATGGTAAAATGTAAGGCTGGGCATTCATCTGTCACTTATTCTTAGGACCTTGTATAACCCTGAAGTACTGTATAGACCACTATTCTCTGGAGAGAGAGGTTTCTCTGATTAAGACAGATAGTAGCATTTTCTTTAGTTAACAAGGATAAATATTTAGAAGGTGTTTCAATTTAGGTGAACAACAGTAGTTCACTAGGACACACAAAGGTCGATTACTTTACGTGCCATGGGCTTCTCACTAGATTTGCAATTTTGGACGTAGAATTCCTCTCACAGAACAGGCCTCCAACTCAAACCAGAGTGTTTTGTTGTTTTGTTTTGATTATGTCCATAAAGTTCTTGCCACTTTTGCACAGGTATGTACATCATGTCTAGCAGGGTTGTGTTTTATTTTGTAGTGCTCAAAACGGGCTAAGACCACTGGAGCTGCTTCTCCCTCAGCATCCTGCATAGCATCCTCCAGGAAGAGGAAAACTCGAAAAGGGGGGCGGAAGCTTCCACCTTAGATCTAGTTTGATTTCTATGTACTATCAAACTGAAGCTTGCAGTGTCTTGAATAATAGTCTTAACCAAGAGAAAACACACGAGTTTACAATGTTTTAAAAGACTCTAGGACCTCCTATACCAAAAGCTCATAATTTCCTCAGTCATGGTAATGGAGATTATGTTAAATCATCTAAACTCCTAAAAGCAGCTTTTTCCTTCCACATTTGGTATGATGCCTTTTTGTTTGTTTATTCGTTTTTGTTTTATTTTGTTTTGTTTAATCTCATTCTTTAGTTTGATTACAGGTTCATAGGGCTCCAAATGATGCCTTTTTCATACCCTCTCTGTTTTGGTAAACTATCTGCCTCTTATGCCACCTACTTTGTCCTATCAGAGGGTAAGTAAGTTTGGCTCCATATTCATTATTTAGAAGCGTAAGTACTATATTTAGTAAAATATATTAGTAAATGTACTTGGACAATATTGACATGTAAATTTTCAAGTTACTTCTTGAAATATGCTGGGAGAGCACTAGCCGCTCTTTAGAAGGACCTATACTCCATTCTCAGCACCCACTTGGCAGTTTACAAATGTGTGAACTTCTATTTCCAGGGAATCCAACACCACTTTCTGACATTGGAAAGAACAGATATACACACAGTTCACAGGAAAAAATGCATGCAAATACCCATAAACAGAAAAATACAATAAATACTTGTTAAAATGATTTCTATACAGTTACGGTGTGGTAACTTAGAAAAGTTTGCACAGAGATACAATACTGTGTATTTCTAGACTGTTAATGAGGACTATAGGGCTATAGACAATTACTCTTTTACCTACCTAAACACCTTAGCATATCCATTCCCTAAACATTGTGAGAATGTATTAACAAAACAGAAGCAAGAACCTTGGAATCTTTTTTTTTCATTTTTTATTATTTTATGGAAACTTGGAATTCTTATAAAATTTTTATACAAACTATCAATAATACTGACTAGCCTTTGAAATTTCTAAATCACTTGCAGCAAGGCTAACATTGTGACTAAGGAGATCTGATTCATATTTCCTAGCAAGGATACAAGAACAGTAAACATTGAATATTATGACATTTCTATTAGCTGTTACTGATTTGAACACATAAAAATGTGCTATACAACTATTAAAACATGTATTTAAGTGTCTTATTAAATTATTTATTTTACCTGGACCACTGAATAAAAGATTCTGTTACAAACTGTTAGCACAGATTTAGAGTGGAGGCCAATATGAACAAACTCACTTTTGGGGCATCCAATAAAAACAACTCTGGTAATGTAATGATATAATGTTGGACTAATAGCACTACATCATATATTTTCATAGAAAATATTGAAATGAGATTTTTACTGATGGGCATTTTAATTTGACTGCAATTATATAGGTGGGCATTCAGATCACAAAACAGAGTATAAAAAGTATGCAACCTTGTGCTAAAGAAAGAAATGTTAGTGATTAAAAGTCACAGCAGAATCTCCTGAAATCTATGTTGGAATAGAGTTAATGCAGAACAGAATACCTGTAAGAATTCCCTTGTTTGGCAAACTTACTCACTTTTTATTGTACACTTTTGAAAGTACACTTCACACAAAACTCAAATCTGCTTCTTCCATAACTAAAAGGCAACTTACTCTTATAGAGCTTTAAAGAAAATTGAGTTCAAAGTTAAAGATTTTAAACTAAAATTTATACTATTTAAAGTCCTATTTATTAATGTAAAATGATAGTATAACAATTTGGGAGTATATTGCTAATAGCATAATTAATTTATGTGTGTTGTTTAAATCCAGATATATCTATTAGAATAAAGAAAGAAAGGACTTTTGAATAGTATATTTAATATATTCCATAAACAAGCATGTTATTTGTTGAATGGAAAATAAACAATAGAAGTGCACATAATCAATGTTTGTGCCATGCTCTACTCCAAGCTATTGTATGACATCACTATGCTATCATCAGAATCTTCAAATTAAGACACTATTATGGCATGCATGGTTTTTGCTTCAAAACATGAAATATTCTTGGTAAAATAAACATTCTATTAAATTGTTGAAATAATAAAGTTTCTACCAAAGCACTATATTGAAGTTTATAAAATAATACATGGAAAAACTAAATTTGACTCTCAGCCATCTCAACAATTCTATGGTTTCTGGTGGACTTCACTTATACTATACATTTCTTCTTCATATGATCATTAATTAATGAGGCAATCATTGAACATAATTTGACATGGGGGAAAAAAATCTCACAAATATTCTTCTATATCTCTCATAAGGTTCCCAGGATTAAGACCCCAGAGAAGTTCGCATAAAGTTGACATATAAGAAGATAATTCCCCCTGATAATAAATCAAGTTTTTCATGCCATTTTTTTTTTATAAAACAGTTTCCAAACTGAAGTGTGACACCTCATCTTCAATATGATGAGGAAACCAGAATTCGCCTGCTTTGCACTCTTATCCCTGTCAGCCGGAGCTAAGAAGTTAATCAGTCCTTGAAACATGTTCTTAAGTGTCTGAAGTAGTGGAAATGTGGCACTGACATACTTTCCTTCTCAGCAGTGTTTGTTCGGTGGACATCAGTCCACAGAGTGGACCTTCTCTTTGATGTTTCTGAAGTCCCTTAATAACTTCTTCAGAGGATCTTTTAATTTAGCAACATTTAAATAACTCATCACAGCTTTATGGATGACCTGTTTTTATTGCCATGCTACACACATGCTAATGTTCATGCTCTGCAAGTGAAAACAAATTCTTATGTAGTGCAGAACCACTTTCTCTCCACAGAGTTTGATCACTCACTGGTAAAAGTCTGGTTGATACCTCAGAGAATACTCGCTTAATCAGCTTTGTGTGTTCTCTCAGAAAACTCTGCTCACTCATGCTCTCTTGTACATTGTCTGAAACATGCCAGAGTTCTGAATTTAGATTAAAAAAAAAAAAGAAAAATAAACTTTTCAGAAATACAATCTTGTTTGCAGGGATGATTCCATTTGGGATTCCAGAGTCCAGTGACTTCATCAGTCTTATTTATTTATTCAATAAGAAGTTTCTTTCTTTTTACAGAGATTCTTTTTATCCATGGAAATCAAAATGTGACCAGAATGTGAATCAGAAAGTGTGCCTCAACTTCAACCCAGCCAAGAGGCTTGATGCATTGACTTCAAATGACTGCCTTACACATTTGCCAGATGGTCACCTTCATCAGGAAGCCTTTGATTAGTGCTATAAGAGAGCTGTAATGATACCCAAAGCATTGCAGGCAGTAGAAGGAGGAGATGATGGTGAAGAGTTCCTGAAATAGTCCATATGGCAGCAAACATTTATCATTTACTCCCTGGTAATAAGGTTCTGTAAGGTAAAGATAATTGGAGCGATCACTCTCTCAAGAAAATCCCAAATATGTAGGGAAAATGAAAAAGAAACAATACTGCAAAATTATGACACTGATGCATTACTTCGTGAGGATTCTTGCCTTAGTCATTTATAACTTACATTAACATAAAATGAAAATATGCTATGTAATAAGAATGTAAGACTAATGATAAAAACAAAGCATTTATAATTATTTACAGTACAATGTGAAAACCACTATTTCCTTTCCTTTATAGTTTCTTTTACTGTTTTCATTTTTATGTCTATTTCTTGTTTTTCATTTGTTTGTTTGTGTGTTTTAACATGATTTTGCCTTTTGATCATTGTGAGAAATCTAGGAATTTTTAGTCTACTTTATACAATTAAAAAGCTGAGTTCCTGAGACACATGGACACTTAGATTGGTGAGAAATAACAAAGAGTTAATAAGTTTTAGAACAAATCCAAAAGAATAATGTTAAGACTGGAAATTTTGGGAATGGGAGAGTGTCCACCTTGATTTTTTATTCATTATTTTCTATAATTACTTTGGAATACATTAGAGGACTTCAGGAATCTGTGGTGGTGTGTTCCCCAAGATATTGTGCACCCTAATAAACTTATCTGGGGTCAGAGAACAGAACAGCCACTAGATACAGAGGCTAGAAAATGATGGCACTCATGCCTTTAATCCTAGCATTCCAGAGGCAGAAATCTGTCTGGATCTCTGTGAGTTCAAGGCCACACTGGAAACAGCCAGGCATGGTGACACACGCCTTTTATCCCAGGAAGTGATGGCAGAAAGCAGAAAGGTATTGAAGGCATGAGGCCCAGGAACTAGAGCTGGTAAGCTTTTAGGCTGCTAGCAGCAGTTCAACTGAGATTCATTCTGGATAAGGTCTCAGAGGCTTCCAGTCTGAGGAAACAGTTCAGCTGAGGTATTGGTGAGGTGAGGTGGCTGTGGCTTGTTCTGCTTCTCTCATTTTCCAGCATTCACCTCAATACCTGGCTTAGGTTTGATGTTATTAATAAGACTCTTTAAGATTCATGCTACAGGAATCTTTCCAAAGTTCATCAACATTGCAGAATCAATGCACACAATAGAAAACACCCAATGTTTAAGTTGAATGATATTTGACAAACTCTGAGACTATGTGGATAAAACCAAAATCTTGATACACAATGTGGTCATTAATTAGAAACAGTCACATTCTTTTGAAATAAGTTTCACAGACAAACAGAGTCTGCACACTTGCCCTGTAAGGAGTACACCAACCATAGTGAAGCTAGTGATTGGAAGCAGCATTGACATTCCCTGCCCTAAATTAGAATTTGTGTACTTCTTTTGCTAGGCAGTTTTTCTGCTTTAATGAAATTAATTTATCTATATAGCAATGTGTATGATTCATTAATTTTGAGTGTAGAACAATTTCCTCATATGATTATGTAATTTTTTTCTTAACTTTTGTTTCTATTACTTTTTAGGTTAATACATCTACATTTAAGGTAGACATGAAAATATTTAATTAAATTTAAAATTTTACACATAAATACAATTTATGGGGTATTCTGTAATGTTCAGGTAAAATCCATCATATCACCTTAAAAGACATGATTGGTGGATTTTCATCTTGGATTTTGGTTATCATTCATCTTTTTTTTTCCTTTTTTATTTATTATATTTGTGTTTTAATTTTACACATCAGCCATGGGTTCCCCTGTCCTCCCCACTACTGACGCCACCCCCACCTTACCCCCAGCCCCTCCCCTCCATTCCCATCTCCTCCAGGGCCAAGGCTCCCCTGGGGATTCATTTAAGCCTGATGGTTTCAGTACAGGCAGGTCCAGTGCTCTTCTTCCAGGCTGAGCAAAATGTCCCTGTGTAGATATAACTGGCTTGTTAAATAAGAAACACAGAACCAATTGCAGAGTTAAAAACCACGAGGTCAGAGCAAGAGCGGAAAACCTTACCCTTCACTGCTTCTGTTGTTCTTCTCTGCAAGAGAGCTACCTCTGTGTGTCCTATCTTTTTATAGATTTTCTGTTCTGTTTTCTCATTGGTTGTAAACCCAGCCACATGACCTTCTGGTCACTGCCTGTTTATACAGACCTCCAGGTCTTCTATGCTTGGTATTGAGATTAAAGGCATGTGTCTGCAATGCTGGCTGTGTCCTTGAACACACAGAGATCTACCTAGCTCTGCCTCCCAATGCTGGGATTAAAGGCGTGCACCACTGTAGCCCAGCTTCTGCTCTGGCTTGCTCTGACCTCAAGGCAACTTTATTAACATACAAATAAAATCACATTTCAATACAAATAAATATCACTATATTTCCCCTTTTCTATTTTAATAAAAAGAAAAAAAAGGAAAAAGTTGTAACTAATATAAGAAAAATTATATACAAAAGTACAATAACTATATATACCATATATAAAAACAATAAATACCTAAACAATGCCTAGTCCATTTGCATTTGACAAATTCAGAGAAAAGAATTCCATTATCTATTCTATTTTGGTAAGTCCAAAATGTACCTGATTCACTTTCTATCCTAACTTATATTGCTAACAGAACCGTCTTATAACGTCTTTCAAATTTATACACTTACAGCTCTTAGTGAGTTTTTCTGAAATCCTAAACAAAGATAATTATAACTATAACTCACTGATCTTCAACTCCCTCAGAGACCTAAGAAGGAAATAATACTACCTAATAATAAATAAAAACAGGAAATGCATACAAGCAGATTCTAAAAAAAAAAAAAAATGTGAGCTGACAGAAACAGCCAGCTGCCTGGACAGTCACCTGAGGTTTCTCCTCAGTGTTGGGGCATCATCTTTAGCCTATAGGCTCAGTGTATCTGACAGACTCTTTTGTGAACTAGGATGTATACAAGGTCAACAGTTTGACCTCACATTTGGTGAGAGCAGTCCATGTACCAGAAACACCTGAATTCCGTTAGTGTCATGTCATGATTCACAATTTTAAATTCTGGAAATTATTGATTTTTTTTTTAATTCAGCTGTCCATTTTTCTTGGCTATGTATATGTGGCTTCTTCTCAGCATACTGTGCTTCTCTGTATCCCTCTATTAAATGCCAGTCTACTATTGAGAGGGGTGAGCTTAGTTATTCTTCAAGAATAACTGTTTCCTCTGCTGTTCCATTGCACATCAGAAGCCATCAGCCCACTCCCTATTCAGCTGCCTCCGAAGAAAAGGGCATGGTACCTTTTACAGATTGCAAAGGCCACTCACTTTAGGGATGGTGCCATATTGTCCTGGCTTCAGAAGATACCTTTTGTTAAAGCCACAACCACACTTGTTTTGGCAAGAATTGGTAGTCCTTGGTTTCATGTCCTGTCTGTCCTGTTTGTTAGCAGTTGATTAGAGGATACTTTGTTGTCCAGTGGTTAACTTTTGCCACAATGAAAGTTAACTCCATAACTTAAAGTTAATTTTGTTATACTGTGTGTATATTTCTATTCGTGTTTAAGGTATTATGTTTGTACAGCTCATTTAAAATTATAATGGCTAATTAAGAATAGATTAATAATTAGTCATCAATGATAATCATACTCGTAGCCATGTTAGTTAAGTCTTCTAGGTATACACAGAGATATTTCAGATAGAAAGGTAATCTTCAAATACTTCAAAGACCCACAGAATATGGCATTTAAAATATTTTTAAAATTTAGACTTTCTAGACAGTGAGACATGTCTGCTCCTGGCAGCACCAGATTTACTTCAGAGAAGAGGATGGGCACTGAATACACTTCATATGGAGTTTATCTTCACCTTGGCAAAAATTGCCATTTGGGCAAGAAACTGTTCTTGCCTGGACTGCTTGATTGACTGGACATGCAGGACACATAGAAAGGTGACCACTGAACTTTGCTTGACAAAATGGTCCTTCAGGTTCCTGCTTCGCAGAGGAAACTGCCAGACAATCTACAGGACACTAAAAAAAGTGACCAAGAGAATCTAGCCCTGTGGGCTGAAGACAAATGTCCCAACTTTACAAAGGAATATTAGGTGATTGTCCAGGCTGTCAGCTGTCTCTGTCTATCCTACAAGACTCCCGAAAGTTGCTTACATCCTTCTCCCGGATCTCAGGTAATACTATATCCTTCTAAGGCCTTTGATGTAGTTGAAGACTAGACAGATATAATTTCCTCAGTTATGATAAAAGATAAGTTAGATGTAAAACCTTAAACTCACAAATATAAGATAGATAGGATATCTTCTTTAATATTATAACTGTAATTCTTGCTTGATAATTGTTTTGTTATCTGTAATTTACTAAGTGAAAGTTAACCTTCCTTTTTTAACAAAAAAGAAAAGGGGAAGTGCTGTGGATATCACTCTGTATAAATAAAATGCTGATTGGTCAGTAGCCAGGCAGAAAATATAGGCGGGACAAGCAGAGAAGAATTGTGGGAGGTAGAAACCTGTGGAGGAGAGACACTGCCAGCCGCTGCCAGGAGAAGCAACATGTAAAGACACCAGTAAGCCACAAGCCACGTGGCAAAATATAGATTAATAGAAATGGACTAAATATAAGAGTAAGAGCTAGACAATGGTAGACCTGAGCTAATGGCCAAGCAGTTTAAATAATATGAATGTCTGTGTGTTTATTTTATAAGTGGGCTACTGGACTGCTGGGGCTTAGTGGGACCTGGAGAGAAGCTCTCCAACTACATCCCTGTGTAAGGCCAAGGTTCCAAACAGCCAACTCATACACTAAGGACAGGTCCAGGTCCCACTTCCTGGGTGCCCCCCAAACAGTTCCAGCTATTCAATTGTCTCACTTATCCAGAGGGCCTGATCCAGCTGGGGGCTCCACAGCTTTTGGTTCATAATTCATGTGCTTCCATTCATTTGGCTATTTGTCCCTGTGCTTTTCCAATCATGGTCTCAACAATTCACACTCTTACATTTCCTCCTCTTTCTCCACAATTGGACACCTAGAGCTCCACCTGGGGCCTGGCTGAGGATCTCTGCATCCACTTCCATCATTTATTGGATGAGAGTTCCAGCATGACTGCTAGGGTCTTTGGCCATCTGATCACCAGACTAGATCAGACCAGGCTTTCTTTCCACCATTGCCAGCAGTCTACAGAGGATGTATCATTGTGAATTTCTGTGGACAACTCCAGAACTCTGCCTCTTCCTGTTCTCATGTGGTCATCACTTATCATGGTCTGTTATTCCTTATTCTCCCTTTCTGTTCTTGATCTAGCTGGGATCTCCTGCTCCCCTAAGCTTTCTTTCCCTTGAATCTTGCTCTTCATTACCCCCACTCACATCCAGGTTGTTCATGTAGATCCCATCCAGTTCTCTGTCATTGAGTGATCCCTGTGTCTTTCCTAGGGTCCCATTTTCTAGGTAGCCTCCCTGGAGTTGTGTAGCAGTCTAGTCATCTTTGTTTTACATCTAATAATCAACTATGAGTGAGGAAATACCATGTTCATCCTTCTGAGTCCGGGTTACCTCACTCACGATGATTTTTTCTAGATCCATCCATTTGCCTGCAAATCTTATGATGTCATTGTTTTTCTCTGCTGAGTAGTACTCCATTGTGTATATGTACCACATTTTCTTTATCCAATCTTCAGTTGAAGGGCATACAGGTTGTTTCCAGGTTCTGGCTATTACAAACAATGCTGATATGCACATAGCTGAGCAAATGCCCTTGTGCTATGATTGAGCATTCCTTGGGTATATGCCCAAGAGTGGTATAGCTGGGTCTTGGGGAAGATGGATTCCCAATTTTCTAAGGAAGCATCATATTGATTTCCAAAGTGGCTGTACAAGCTTGCATTCCCACCAGCAGTGGAGGAGAGTTCCCCTTGCTCCACATCCTCTCCAGCATAACCTGTCTTCTGTGTCTATGATCTTAGCCATTCTGAGGGGTGTAAGGTCTTATCTCAGAGTCATTTTGATTTGCATTTCCTGGAGATTTGGGGATGTTGAGCAATTCTTTAAATGTCTTTCAGCCATTTGAACTTCCTCTGTTGAGAATTCTGTTTAGTTCTATGGCCCATTTCTTAATTGGACTGTTGGGCATTTTGCTGTCTAATTTCTTGAGATCTTTATATATTCTGGATTTCAGCCCTCTGTCAGTTGTGGGATTGGTGAAAACCTTTTCCCCTTCTGTAGGCTGTCGCTTTTGTCTTGTTGACTGTGTCCTTTGCTCTATAAAAGCTTCTCAGTTTCAAAAGTTACCATTGATTGATTGTTTCACTCAGTGTCTGTGCTACTGGTGTTATATTTAGAAAGTGATCTTGGTGTCAGTGCATTCAAGACTACTTCCTGCTTTCTCTTCTATCAGGTTCAGAGTAACTGGATTTATGTTGAGGTCTTTGATCCACTAGGACTTAAGTTTTGTGCATGGTGACAGATATGGATCTATTTGCAGCCTTCTACACGTTGACATCCAGTTATGCCAGCACCATTTCTTGAAGATGCTTTCTTTTTTCCAATGTACATTTTTGGCTTCTTTGTCAAAAATTACATGTTCATAGGTGTGCGGGTTAATGTCAGGGTGTTCAATTCGATTCCATTGGTCTATATGTCTTTTTTTATGCCAGTACCAAGCTGTTTTTATTATGGAAGCTCTATAGTAGAGCTTAAGGTCAGGGATCGTGATGCCTCCAGAGGTTGTTTTATTGTACAGGATTCTTTTGGCTATCCTGGGTTTTTTGTTTTTCCATATGAAGTTGTGTATATTCTTTCCAGATCTGTGAAGAAATATTTTGGTAATTTGATGGGGAATGTGTTGAATCTGTAGATTGCTTTTGGTAAGATTCCCATTTTTATTATGTTAATCCTGCCTATCCATGAGCATGGAAGATCTTTCCATTTTCTGACATCTTCTTCAATTTCTTTTTTCAGGGACTTAAAGTTCTTGTCATATAGGTCCTTCACATGCTTAGTTAGAGTAGCCCCAAGGTATTTTATATCATTTGTGGTTATAATAAAGGGTGATGTATTTCTAATTTCCTTCTCAGCCTGTTTGTCTATTGTATATAGGAGGGCTACTGATTTTTTGAGTTGATCTTGTATCTTGTTATGTTGCTGACAGTGTTTATAAGCTGTATAAGTTCCTTGGTTGAATTTGGGGGGTCACTCATGTATACTACCATGTCATCTGCAAATAGGGAAAGCTTGACTTTTTCCTTTCCAATTTGTATCCCCTTAATCTCCGTATGTTGTCTTATTGCTCTGGCTAGAACTACAAGAAATATATAGAATGGGGAAAAGGGACAGCCTTGCCTTGATCCTGATTTTAGGGGTATTGCTTTGAGTTTCTCTCCATTTAATTTGATGTTGGCTGTTGGCTTGCTGTAGATAGCATTATTATGTTTAGGTATGTTCCCTGTATTCCTGATTGCTCCAAGACCTTTATCATGAAGGGGTGTTGGATTTTGTCAAATGCCTTTTCTGTGTCTAGTGAGATGATTATGTGGTTTTTTTTCTTTGAGTTTGTTTATATGGTGTATTACATTGACGGACTTTCATACATTGAACCACCCTTGCATCCCTGAGATGAAGCCTACTTGATCATGATGGATAATTGCTTTGATGTGTTGTTGGAGTCTGTTTGCCAGTATTTTATTGAGTATTTTTGCATCAATGTTCATGAGGCAGATCGTTCTGTAGTTCTCTTTCTTTGTTGCGTATTTGTTTGGTATAGGAATCTGGGTAATTGTAACCAAATAGAAGGAGTTTGGTAAAATTCCTTCTGCTTCTATTGTGTGGAACAATTTAGAGAGTATTGGTAATAAGTCTTCTTTGAAGATCTAGTAGAATTTACACTGAAACCATCTGGTCCCGGGCTCTTTTTCGTTGGGATACTTTTAAGACTGATTCTATTTCCTTAGGGGTTATTGGACTATTAAAATGGTTTATCTGGTCTTGATTTAACTTAGGTATATGGTACCTTTCCAGAAAATTATCCATTTCTTTTAGATTCTCCAGTTTTGTGGAGTAGAGTTTTTTGATGTATGATTTGATGTTTCTCTGGATTTCCTCATTGTCTGTTGTTATGTCCCCCTTTTTATTTCTGATTTTTTTTAATTTGGATGCTCTCTCTCTGTCTCTTGGTTAGTTTGGATAAGGGCTTGTCTATCTTGTTGATCTTCTCAAAGAACCAACTCTTCGTTTCATTAATCCTTTGTATTGTTCTCTTTATTTCTATTTTATTGATTTCAGCTCTCAATTTGATAATTTCCTGGCATCTGTTCCTCCTGGGAGACTTTGCTTCTTCCTGTTCAAGGGCTTCCAGGTGTTCTGTCAAGTCACTAGTATGAGATTTCTCCACCTTCTTTATGTGGGCATTTATTGCTATGAATTTCCCTCTTAGCACTGCTTTCATAGTGTTCCATATGTTTGGGTATGTGGTGTATTCATTTTCATTGATCTCTAGGAAGTCTTTAATTTCTTTCTTTATTCCTTCCTTAACCCATTGGTGATTTAGTTGAGCATTGTTCAGTTTCCATGAGATTGTATGATTTCTATAGTCTTTTGTTGTTGTTATTAAAATCTAACTTTAAACCATGGTGGTCTGATAGAACACAGGAGGATATTCCAATTGTTTTGTATCTGTTGAGATTTGCTTTGTGGCCAAGTATGTGGTTGATTTTAGAGAAGGTTCCATGGGGTGCTGAGAAGAAGGTATATTCTTTTTTGTTCAGATGGAATGTTCTGTAGATATCAATTAAGTCTATTTGAATCATAACATCAGTTAAGTCCATTATTTCTCTGTTAATTTTCAATTTGGCAGATCTGTCTAGAGTTGAAAGTGGAGTGTTAAAGTTCCCCACTATTATTGTGTGGGGTTTTATATGTGATTTAAGCTTTAGTAATGTTTCTTTTACATATGTGGGTGCCCTTGTGTTTGGGGCATAAATGTGCAGAATTGAAACTTCATCTTGGTGGATCTTTTCTTTGATGAGTATGTAATGTCCTTCATCATCTCTTTTGATTGATTTTAGTTTGAAGTCTATTTTGCTGGATATTAGGATGGCTTCACCAGCTTGCTTCTTAAGACCACTTGATAGGAGAGTCTTTTCCCAGCCTTTTATTCTTAGGAGGTATCTGTCTTTGAATTTGAGGTGTGTTTCTTGTATGCAGCAGAAAGTTGGGTCCTGTTTTTGTATCCATTCTGTTAGTCTGTGTCTTTTTATAGGTGAATTAAGTCCATTTATATTAAGGGATATTAATGACCAGTGATTGTTCATTCCTGTTTTTATTTTTATTTTTTTGGTGGTTTTATGTGTTTGCTTCTCTTCTTTTGGGTTTACTGCTGCTGTGGTGTTATCTATTGCCTTTGTTTTTGAGGATTTATCTGTCTTCCTTAGGTTAGAGTTTTCCTTCTAGTGCTTTCTGTAGGGCTGGGTTTGTGGATAAGTATTGTTTAAATCTGTTTTTTTTCTTTTAAGATCTTGTTAGAGTTTTCCTTCTAGTGCTTTCTGTAGGGCTGGGTTTGTGGATAAGTATTGTTTAAATCTGTTTTTTTTCTTTTAAGATCTTGTTAACTCCATCTATGATGACTGAAATTTTTGTTGGGTGTATTAGTCTAGGCTGGCATCCATCGTCTCTTAGTGTCTGCATTATATCTGTCCAGGTTCTGGCCTTCAAAGTCTCCATTGAGAAATTGGGTGTTATTCTGATGGGTTTGCCTTTATGAGTCACTTGGCTTTTCTTCTTTGCTGCCCTCAATTCTGTCCATTTAGTTGTTTAATTATTATGTGGCAAAGGAACTTTTCTGAGTGGGGGGTTATTCTGTTTGGTGTTCTATAGGCTTCTTGTATCTTCATAGGCATTTTCTTCTTTAAGTTGGGAAAGTTTTCTTCTATGATCTTGTTAAATATTTTTTCTGTATTTTGAGTTGGTATTCTTCTCTTTCCTCTATCCCTATTATTCATAGGTTTGGCCTTTTCATGGTGTCCCAAATTTCTTGGACATTTTGGGTCATGACTTTGTTGGTTTTAGTGTTTTCTTTGACTGATGAATCTATTTCTTCTACTGTATCTTCAATATCAGAGATCCTCTCTTCCATCTCTTGCATTCTGTTGGTTATACTTACATCTGAAATTCCTGTTCATTTACTCAGATTTTCTATTTCCAGCATTCCTTCTGCTAGTGTCTTCTTCATTTTTTTCTATTTGCCTCTTTATGTCTTGGACTGTTTCCCTTGCTTTTTCATGATTTTCTTTCAGGGACTTATTATTTTCTTCTGCTTTATTTGTCCTTTCCTCTAGTTTTTTTTTTTTTTTATAGTGTTCTTCCCACTTATTGTTTGTCTGTTCCTCCACTTTATTTTTGATTTCTTCTATATAAGGCTATAGCCTCTTCATGATGTTACTTATAAGGTTGTTTTCTTCTGCTTCTTCCATTCTGTGAAGTTCAGGTCTAGCTGTTGGAGAAGAGCTAGGTTCTGGTGATGCTGTATTGCTCTTTGTTTTGTTGTATGTACTTCTGCTTTGACATCTGCCCATCTCCTCATGGATTCGTTCTTGGTCTTATCAGTGCACTTGGTCCAGTCAGAGCTGGCAGATATAGGGAGGCTCTCTCTGGTCCAGATGGAAGCTCTGGGCTGGATAGGAGCCCTGGTCCAGATGAGAGTGCTGGCCAGATGGGAGCTGGGGGCTGGACTTGAGACTCAGGAAGTCCCTGGAGTCTCCTTATCTTGTCCAGATGGGAGTTCCGGGGCAGGATGGAAGCTCTGGTTCAGATGGGAGTTCCAGGGCAGATGGTAACTGGGGCTCTGGTCCAGGTGGGAGTTCCCGGGTGGATTGGAGATGGGGGCTGGTCTCTGAGTCTCAGGAAGTAGTTGGGGTCTCAGGCAGATGGGTGTGGGGACAGGGCGTGGAGGTGGTAGGGTCCACTGGAGTGTATTGGAAAGGGAGAACATTCCCAGTGGGGATGGGGGGTCCTGCCCTATGGCCAGAACCTGGGGCCCAGTTGGGCAGGTCTTCCCCAGAGTGGCTGGCAACCAGGGCTGGTACCTAGGTGCAGGCCTCTCTGGGTGTGACCCCACGCACTCACCTCTGGTCCAGATGGGAGTTCCAGGGCAGATGGTAACTGGGGGCTCTGGTCCAGGTGTGAGTTCCAAGGTGGATGGGAGCTGGGGGCTGGTCTCTGAGTCTCAGGAAGTGGCTGGGGTCTCGGGCAGATTGATGTGGGGGCAGGGTGTGGAGATTGCAGGGTCTACCTGGAGTCTTGGAAAAGGAGAGCCTTCCTGCAGGGCCTGCCAAATGGCCGGAAACTGGGGCCAAGTTGGGCAGGTCTTCCCGGGATGGCTGGTGCCCAGGGGTGGGACCTAGAGGTGGGTCTCATGCATCTTTTTTAATGCTCCTTTATGAATAAATTTTCACATATTCTACGGTTTCATATTTCATTAATAAATACCTATGAATGTAGTTCTGGCCGTGTTGTGTGTGTACAACTTTATAAGAGTTTTATTAAAAAAAACTCTCTGCATTTATAGCATCTTGGATTTCAATGTCAGTTGTAAACTTCCCCAATCAACTCTAGACAAGCATGTGCTAAATTCACTATGTCTTTCAGTTGTGTGTAGTCAGAGTTAACTGATATTTCACCGTGGCTCTCTTTCACATTTGTATGAATAATGAAACAGTATCATTTGTACAACTTGCCTTGTAAATATTGGTTTAACTGTTTATAAATTTGATTTTTGCCTTAATTACTTGATTTACATAGGGAAAAGTATTTTCTAATGTTTCTTTCAGATATTTACTTTCAGCCTATATCTTGTTTCTCAGAATCTTAAATGTACCTTTTAATCAAACAGAAATTTTATTATGGTGTTGATGAATGTTAATTTATGTAAGTTTTTAATATTTGATGAAAATAGAAATAAATTTTGAGTATCTCAAAGTCATAAATATTTCCACCAACACTTCTCTGTAGTTTTAGAGACAGACCTGTACATTTATGACTTGTTTTCATTTAAGTTATACTTATTGTACCAACTGGAAGAGTTTCATATATATCCACACAATCAAGTGTTATCTTAGTACTTCTTTATTGGATTGTTTTATTTTAGATTGATTCTGATTTTATAAGTATTATAATGCTGAACCTATGAAATAATTTAGAAAATGTAGGTTAATATTCATATTTATGTAATTATTATAGCCTTAAAATTTTTAAATTTATCATCAGTTAAAGGATTTGATTTTAAGGTGTGTTTTTGTTATGACTTTCTCTGCAGAATGTTGTAAAGACAAATTCATTTCCATTAATAAATATAGTGATAGGGAGACTATTTATCCTTGATTCAATATCTATAGCATATGATTCCCAAATAACTTGCCTATTTTCTCTCATTTTCCAAATTTAAGGTGAGATATATATATATATATAAAAATCCTAACTCTTCGCTGGGCCTTTTAATATCTTTGTGATTGATTGGATGAATTATTCTCCCATTGTTTATGTTTTCCAATTTTTGTCTTCAGTATAGTAAGGCATGCCAGTTAGAACAAGCATTTCAAAGAAGCATGCTTTTGTTTTAGTAAATTTCCCTATCTCCTCTTCCTATCTTGTTCTGGATTCCCTGAGCAGAGGGATTTGATTGGGCATGTGTAGCTGAAAGTTTTCCTGTGTCCTGCATGGTCTGCAGCTGCTCAGATCCAAGTAAACACAGAGAGGTTTATATTAACTAATACCGCTCAGCCATCAGCTCAGGCTTATTACTTACTAGCTCTTACACTAAACTCAGCCCATTTCTGTTAATCTACATGTTGCCACATGTTACATGGCTTTACCGGTGTGCTATTATATATTGTTCCCTGGACGGTAGGCTGGTGTCTCCTCCTCAGCCTTCCTCTTCCCAGAATTCTCCTTGTCTGCTTCTCCTGCCTATGCTTCCTGCCTGGCTACTGGCCAATCAGCATTTTATCTATCAACCAATCAGAGATACACAACCCATCATTTCACCTTTTCTTTCTATTTAAAAGGAAGGTTTTAACATAGTAAAAATACATATAATAGAACAGTTATCAAGGAAGAATTACAGTTACAATATGTAGTCTATTTGTATTTTGTGAAATTAAAGAAACTATTCTATCTATCCTATATTTCTGAATCTAAAGTTTCCTATCTAAATTTTCTGTTATCATAACCAAGGAAAATCATAACTATCCAGTCTTCAACTATATCAAAGACCTCAGAGGGATATAATATTACATAAGTAAACTATAATTTTTCTACTGTTATGAATCATAATGTAAATATCTATGTTTTCTAAGGCCTCTAAGGATCACAATTTACAGATTAAAAGCAACTACAATAGAACATACAGGCAGGTCATCATTATAGATCAAATAGTTTGTAGCTGGATTGGCATTTACCTTTCTCTTTTGGTAGTGTGAACTTTCAAGTACTCAGGACAGTAGTCCACAGAAATGAAGACTCTTAGTAGGCACCAGTTTGACTTCTCCATGTTCAATGAGTTATACAGGGTTTGAGGAGAGCAATCTTGTAAAAATCTGTTTTGTTTAGGTGTTTCCATTAGATCCATTAGGCCAACAAGTCAATTATATGTAACCCAATTCAGGTACTAGAATCTTCATTTACTGACAAGAAATGCCCAGCTGGAGCTCTAATCCCTCCATTATTTGGCAAGGATGTGGAGTAAGGAAAGTAATCATCTATTGCTGGTGGCAACGCTAACTTGGATAGCCACTGTTGAAATAAGTGCAATACTTCCTCAAGAAGATGGAACTCAATCTACCTCAAGATCCAGCTATACCACTCTTTGGCATATACCCAAAGAACACATCATCCTATCACAGAGACACTATCACATGACCATTTGTGGCTCTATCCACAATAGGTAGAAATTTGAAAAAACCTTAGATGTCTCTCAACAGACAAATGTATAAAGAAAGTGTGATACATTTATACAATGGAGTATTACTTACTTGTTTAAAAAAAAAAGAAAACATGAAATTTTCAGGTAAATGGATATAATAAGAAAAAAAATCATCATAAGTGAAGAAACCTAAACTCAGAAAGACAATATGGTATGTATTTGCTCACATACGAATATTGGCTGATAAATTCATGATAATGAAGCTACAAGCCACAGAACTTCATTAATCAATGGATGTGAATTAAATAGCTAGGCATAAATTCACATACCTATGGGCACCCAATAATTGATAAAGAATCCAGAAATAAAAACTGGGGGAAAAAGTCATCTTCAACAAATTGTGTTGGTGAAACTGCATGGCTGCATGTAAGAACCGAAGCAGATCTGTAGTTATCACCTTGCAAGATGTTCAGTTCCAAATGGTTCCAAGACCTCAACATAATAAGAAAATTATTTTTGATGTACGTGCTATATATCTAATAGACATCTGAAATAAAATATTCCAGACTAAAATCAGTAAATGCTACAAAACTTATTCAAATGTACATAGAGTATTACATGTTAACTTATCCTAATCAATATTCAATCCTCAGTTTATATTTGTTACATGTGTAGCTGAATTTAATTGATTGTTTATTTAGTTTTTTTTAATAACCAGTCCATAATCAAGGTACAAAATCCACATCATCAAAATAATAATTTTCAGCTGGGCGGTGGTGGCACACGCCTTTAATCCCAGTACTTGGGAGGTAGAACCAGGCGGATCTCTTTGAGTTTGAGGCCAGCCTGAGCTACCAAGTGAGTTCCAGGAAAGACACAAAGCTACACAGAGAAACCCTGTCTCAAAAAACAAAAACAAACAAACAAATATATATATATATATATAAATTTTCTCTACAGCTCTCACCAATAAGTAAAATATGAAGCCTTGAAATTATACTTCAAAAATTTCTATATTCTATATTATTTCCATTTTTCTACCATGGTACCATTTATGATTTCATTAATATCAGATAATGGGTGTATTACGTTGTCATTTCATTGAAAAAAGCATTTTCTTTTTTCTTTTGAGACTAGATTTTTTTGCTTTGTACCCATTTTGATATGCCATTTTATTATTTTACACATCGTAAAGTTAGTATCATGCATAGTATTATTTATGTTTGATTAGCTGTATGGGACCTGGGTTTAGCTTCCTTTTTTCATATTTCCATTCAAAATTATTGATGATATTAGTTTGCTGAAGTAACTCTACACAATTTGTATTTTTTAATATTTATTTATTTATTATGTTTACAGTGTTCTGCCTGCAGACCAGAAGAGGGCACCAGATCTCATTACAGATGGTTGTGAACCACCATGTGGTTACTGGGAATTGAACTCAGGACCTCTGGAAGAGCAGTCAGTGCTCTTAGCCTCTGAGCCATCTCTCCAGCCCCCTGTGTTTGTTTTTATAATCTAAAAAACATATCCAGTTTAGAATACATTGATTAAAATAAATTATAAGTTTATATTTCTCTTTCAACTAGGAAAGACTTCCTCTTACTTGTACCAAATGCTTTTTCTAGTCTGCATCTTTTCCAATCTCCAATTATACATGGCCTGTAATATACAAAACAAGTCATTAATTTAGTTAGTTAGCTGTGTTACAGAATTTTATTTTCTGTCTTGAATTTGGAAAAGTTTTACTGATGTGTTTCTTTCTTTTCTTTTTTTTTTTTTTTTTTTTTTTTGGTTTTTCGAGACAGGGTTTCTCTGTGTAGCTTTGTGCCTGGAACTCACTCTGTAGCCCAGACAGGCTTCGAACTCACAGAGATCCGACTGCCTCTGCTTCCCAAGTTCTGGGATTAAAGGCATGTGCCATCCCCCCCCCCCACCCCAGCTTATTGATGTGTTTTTAAGTTTATTGTTATTGAATTATGATTTGTCTACCTAGGTAATAATTCCACCAGTAAAACATTTAGTGCTGGGGCCCTACCATAGACAGTGTCTATATTGGTGTCCATGCCTCATGTTACTGCCAAAGGCCCTGTGGATATCTGTGGTATAGGCTACCGCCATAGGCCATGGTGATTTGGTGCCTGAGCTGCAACTGAGGTCTATGTCTGGGTCTATGGCATTACCATGGCCAAGGTCTGTGTTGATGTCTGTGGCCAGTGTTATCACCAAAGGCCAACTGGATGCCTCGTGGTCTGGATTGCAGCCTACATCCTTGTTGATGTCCTGAGAATTGTGGTGAGCTGGACCCACTCCTCACTGGCCCTGGCAGAACTGTCCTGCCCCTCACAGCGAAGTTAGGCCTTGGGAACAGGAGAGCTAGCTAAGTCCCTTTGTGGCTGCAGTTAGGTAGCACAGGTAGTGGTATGGGTGCAGGAATGCTAGTCCAGAACCTTTCCTGAAGAGAAGTGTTCCGGGAGAGAACCCAGTTGGATCAACTCAGCTACCACCCAGGCTGACATCTAGGGTTTAACAGATGCCTTAACACTATATTGTGGCATACAATATTTGTTCTGGTTTCTCTTTCTCCCATTGTGGCTCCAAGACCTGGTACCCTCTCTTTCTATATCTAAAGTGCAACTGTGTGTGCTTCCACTAAGCACAATGTGAACAGATCATGAGCAGCAGCTAGCCCCATCTCACATTGACCTGTGTGTCTTTATCAGTCATCTCTCCTGTTCCAACACATGCATGGCTGGGGAACCTCCATCCATGACTGAAACTTAGCTTCCACTGAGCTACAACTTCATGCTTCTTTTTTTGAAATCAGGCATTTTTTTATGTTTGTGCATCTTCTTGCCAGAGTAGGTGATTATTTTTATATTGAAGATGAATAAAACTAATGGAGAAAATAGAGGCTCAGAACCTTAAAACAACACAAAACCACCAACAACAACAACGAACATTTATTGCAAGTGTATTTTTTCCTTCTTTTTTTAAAATCTATATTGAATTTTTATTCTCTGGTTTTCATTAAATTCTCAAACACATTAATAATCATTATCATTGTGAATCATTATTTTGTTAGCATTTTTCTCTTTGTGTCAATAAGATTTGAAGCTTACAAGCTTATCTTACAGCTCATACTTGATTGACTTATCCATATTATTGGTTTAATCTTCCTGCTGTCAAGTAAATTGTCTATACAATTATCAAGTCTTTTCCTTTTGGGTGATTTGAGCTTGACTGACTCACAAGCCAGCCTACTTCTCAGGAACTATTCAGTTTGACTTCTCAGAATCATTCTGCCCTTTGTTCTGTGCTGGCTTCATGGATATGTACATGGCATCAACTCAGAGACTCAGAGAATTTGTTTCTGATTTCTCCTACTCTGTGTTTGGTGTTTCCCCTTTCCAGAACTTTGTCCTTAATTTTCTCACTACATCTACCCTCCTGAGCATTGTTTTTGTCTCTGTAGGTGGTCAACATTGCTAGGCTATGGGCTCACCCTACTTTGCACTTCTGAAAACTGCCTCTAGGCAGGAAGCAGGACATTTAAAGTCTGTATCATTTATTTTTGCTGCTTTCAATGATGTCCAGCATGAGTCTTGTAATAGCGATGGCAAAATGTCAACTTTCTGTAACACAATTTTCTGGATTTCTAAACAAGATAAATGTTATTTTTAGCAATAAATTAAAAAAAAAAAAAAGATTTGTGGTTCTCTTAAGGAGAGTTGCCAATGGAGTTTTAGACAAACTTTTGCCCAGATGTGGTGTTGTGTACCCAGAATCCTGTTACATGGGAGGTGTGAGCAGGAGGTTCAGTGGATCAACCTCCATTGCATATTGGGTTTGAGACCATTTTGGGCTACATAAGGATCTGCCTTAAACTAAATAAAGCAAAAGAAACTATATTTGCAGGTATTATTACATCGATTAATGTTTCATAATTACAACTTTTGATATAATTGATAGTGAAAATTAATAGTAACTTAATCATCATTTATACTAAGCCTTTACAAGTTTTACAAGGTATGCATATTTTCAGCAATGTTGATTGTTACAGTATACCTCCTTTCAATGAATTTACCAATACAAAGATAACCCAGAAGGCATTGGTATTGCAAGGCTAAGAATTAATCATTATTATAATTCAGTCATTATTTTAATCAGCCATTACACTTAAGTTTCTAGTGTAAGAAAAAATATTAGAAATGTAAAATACAACAACAAAAATGAAGAAAAAATAAAACTCATGATGCTTGGATTCCAGCTGCTTTAGTCAGAAAATAATAATATTAATAAACAATTGTATCCTATTGAATAGAGGTTAATAAACTCTAATGGGATATGTCTTATGAATGAGTTGGAGTTAGTCGTAATCAACAGAGTTAGCTAAAAGTTGTCTGAGAGAATGGCGTATTTACCTGAGGAAAACTGGAATGACGGGGGAGATCTAAGGGAATCGAGAGGAAAGCAGTGAGGGGTGAAGCTGAGAATCACAGTGGAGTGAAGAAAGGACGTTCCATTCATCCTACAGGTGTGGTGTAAACTGTTGTGAAGGGAGCCACACCACAGTGTTTTCAGTAGATTCAGAAGGGAGGTCATATTTTTTTAAAGGATATTTCTGGATGTAGTGCCTTTAAAACATTCAGACCATTTTTACAGCTGTAATAAATATCAGTGGTTGAGAAATTTACAAAGAACAAATTTATCCTCTCAGTGTTAGAGCTTGGGATGTCCAAGTCCAAGTCTGAGAAATGAGGAAGAATAGGACATATGTGCTCTGGGGCAGTGTGGAGACAGATTTTTAATTGGAGAGCAGAAGGCAAACCTGAAGTTAGGGAAGGAGGTGGGATAAATAACTATAACTATAACTATAACTATAACTATAACTATAACTATAACTACATATATATATTTAAAGGCTATAGATAAATGCATTTTTATACTTTCTTAAAATACATATAAAATACATGTGAATGTATGTGTATATTCACACATATTACACCAGTCAGGTGATAACATTTCTTCTAAGAGTCATAGGCTAACAAAACCCCAGTGCAGAACATGGAAACTTCCCTTCAAGTTATTGCTCAGTGGAGTTCAAGAGAATTCCAAAACCACATAGATTATTGCCATTGACTTTGGTTGCCTCCCAAAACCTGAAGATAAAACTCAGTTGCTGAAGACATCACAAACCTAGGTCACAAGAATTGTAGTAATTGACTTGGAACCTATCGGGAAGCTTTTGCCTATCTGGAAGCTTTTGTACTGTGAACAGGTTATCATAATATCTGAATGTACTATCCAAGCTGCCATAGGAGAAAAAAATCAGTAGTCATACACACCAATGAACAGTAACAATGACTACCCAGCCAAGACATCCTCAGTATTGCAATTATGACACTTACACCTTGGGTGTAACTATCTGCTGTAGTAGGGCCATGCATTGAGAGGAAATTCATTCTTGATAGTATAAGCCTAGCCAACTCCCTGGATGGTGAGATCATGGATTTTTTTTTAAGCATTCAGATACTATGATTTATTATTTGATTCTCTGCCAGCATTGAGTCTAAGCTCAAAGCAGTATTTCTTCTGTGATAATGTGAAATAGTATTTGGAGACACTACTTATTTTCCTCACTAATCTAATCACCACTCATTGTGGAAGGCAAAAGACCATGAAAACATTTCCCCATTCTCCTTCTCCAGCTACATGCTTGATATTATCTTTACTTCCTTGCTTCTTGTTTATTTTAAATTTACTAGTTTCTGGCTTTACAAGACAGAAATTATTAGGTGCTTAATTCTCTTTGTATGTTGTGTCTTCAATCGTTTTACAGCATGTGACACATAGAAATTGTTTAATTCATTCATTTATTTAGAGCTTATATATAAATACATCTATGGAGACATTTTTATTTCAATTCACTTAATTTAGAAGAGTTTTACCAATAAAAACTAATTAACATGTCTTATATTCATTAACAAAAAAATGAACTAATGTTAAGACATCAAAATTAGTATTTTGTGTATGATTCTGATATTTAAACACTATACTGAATGTTTTTTGTAAACTTCTAAGTTGAATCCAGACTACCACATTATTTTTCTTCATTTATTCTTAAAGGTTTTTTTTGTCAGGATTTTTTCTAACACATTATTTTTTATAGTCATGATAAGGTGAAGTCTACTGCTCAGGATCTTTTATTTGTTTATTTTCTTCATAATAAGCCTGAAGACATGACTTTTTAGAAGAAGAGATAAGAGAAAATGACATTTTTCTCAGAGTAAATCAAACTTACATTTATTACAAAACTCATGACCATTGATGGGTATACTAGTCAATTTTCTGTTGATGTACTAAAACACCATTACCAAGCCAACTGATAGAATAAACAACTTATTTTGGCTTATGGTTGTAGAAAGTAGAGAGTCTTTAATGATGGGGCATCATGGATCCCAGCTGGAAAAGGAAGCTGAGATCTACACCATCTTCAGTGTTAGTCAGGAAGCTGAGAGAGTGGACTGTATGTGAGACAAGACTATAAAATAAATTCTCAAAAACACATCTCCAGTGATGTACTTGCTACAGCAAGACTGAAAATAGCTGAACTAACTGGAAACCAAATATTCAAATAACTGAGCTCTTCTGGGATATTTCTCATGGCAAACACTACAATGATCTGTCTAAAGGACCTCTCACCATTAATGCTTTGTCTATAGGACTTGTTGCAACTAATGAACTGTCTACAGGATTTGTCACCATTCATGACCTATTTATAGGACCCATAAACACTAATGATCTGCCTGAGAGATTTATCACCTTTAATCATTTATGGGTCATATCCACAATTATTAACTTGAGCTCTTGGCGAAGTCATTGCTTGTCAAGATACCTGCTGTAAAATCACTGATTTTCATTTTCTATTTTACTCTTTGTTAACAAAAAAGTTACTAGAATAATTCTCCATGTACTTGAAGTAGCAATGCTCATCCTTCTTGACAATTATGTCTATAATATTTACAATAATTATTTGGTATAATGGATTGTGTCTTCATGGTTTATGCTATTATTCAAAAGTATATGAACTCAATTCTTTGTAACTTCATGGTATCACTGCTTTCTTTCTTGAGAAAAACAATATTTGCCTCTATGCCTTTCATGTAAATCATTATACATATATATATGCACAACATATAAAGAAATTGAAAATTATAGATATAAATGACAGGAAAGTTATTTCAAAGGTTTCTCTGACACTCAAATAAGAAAAAAAGGAATTCAGTTCAAAATTAACTTTAAGTTCTTTATTTCACTATTTCACATACCAGTTATCAAGCACATCACACTGAGTGATAGTTCTTTAGAGAACCACCACCAAAAGCATGAATTATAGTGATGTAATTTGTCTCCATGGAAACACAGAAGCTCTTCTTGTTCACTGAATTGTGGTTGAAAATATAACTCATTGATCATATTCTCACAAAGTGATTAGAAAATTATTGTGATTTCACATTATATATATATATATATATATATATATATATATATCATGCCTTATATATACATTATTATAATATATATAAATGTCTTAGTATTTTACTTACCATAGTTTCCCCTTTTCCCCTCCTTGTACCTCCTTTCTACCCCATGCCTCATTCACTCCTTCTCTGTCTCCACTCAGAATAGGGCACAACTCCCATGGGAGTCTACAAACCATATGCCTTAATTTTGATACTATAAGGGTCTCCACACTCATGGCATATATTTCATGCCTTGATTCTACTAAGCAATTTCTTCATGGAACTTTTGAAAATTGGACATTGATGATAAAAACCAAATTTCAGGTGTTGGTATTGATGCCCAAATTATCAACTAATCTCCTTCTTGTAGTTGATATGTAGGTGCAATACAAGTGGAAGAACCACAAAGAATACTTTTTGTCCTGGACCTGGTGGTACATACCTATCATTGAGGAGGCAGAGTTAGGTGGGGATCTGGGAATTTGAAATCACTTTGGTCTACATAGCAAGTTGTAGGACATCCATAGGTACACAATGTGACCTTCTCAAAAAGAAACATAAATTATCGAAGAATTTCTCTTTGCATTAGAATCATTAAAATTTCTGACATTAAATGTTTTCTAAAACTTTATTCAAACATAGCAGTGTTATTCAATATAGAGAATTATAGGATGACATTTTATTAATTAATAAAGGAAATGTTCCCTTTTGATTACGTAGTACTAAGGTTTAATTTGGGGTCATCGTTTCAAAGAAAGATGATATGAGGCTACATAAATATTCATTGTTTCCAGTGAAAATTATAGAATTATATAAATGACAGCAAAAGTGTTTAAATGGTTTCACTGACACTCAAATAAGAAAAAGAAATTCAGTTCAAATTTAACTTTAAGTTCATTTCACTATTTCACATACCAGTTATCAAACACATCACACTGAGTGATAGTTCTTCAGAGACCCACCACCAAGTGCATAAATTATAATGACTTGATATGATTCCATAGAAGAATAGAAGCTTTTCTTGTACACTGAATTGTGGTTGAAAAATATAACACATTAATCGTATTTTCACAAAGTGATTGGAAAGTTTTTGTGATTTCACATTCTTTATTGCATGATATTGATATTGAAGTATATGGAAATAGAGATTTTTTTAAGGAAATGTAACAAAACTCACAAGGACATATAACTAAATACTTTGAAATATTCTTGTTTAAATTTAGAACAAATCATTAATCAGCTATGACACTTTGTACCTTTAATATTAAATCCACTATAAGAATTAGGAATAAAGAATTTTACAGGTTTTTCACTGAGTGAATCATATAATGACTTAGGTAATTTGTGATATATACATAATTCAGTCTTACTAATATATTTGTATGTTAAAGATTAGTATATTTATTTGTTAAACATTAATTTGTGATTTTGAAAATTTTAAACAATTGATGCATTTGAGAATAGGCCTTACGTATATGCTTTATTCCTGGCCCAAATTCTCTGTTTGATACTATGGATATCAATAGGTTTCCCAGAGGCTGTAGTATGCATTTTTATAAATCAAAATTAAAAATTTACATGATTGTTTTATTATGGGTTCTGACAAAATGTTAAAAAGTAAATAGATAATATGATTGTTATTAGACAATGAGAAACAATTTATGGAGTAAGGCAATAACTGGTATTATGTGACACTAGAGGCAAATCGAGTATTTTCTTATGAAAGACTAACCATCTTTCACCAAAGTTAGTTCTGACTTTTTTGTTGTGTAATTTATGCAAAAGGAGATCTGTGTAACACGAATCTTAAAAGCTCTTATTAATAAAAGACCCAGAGCTAGCTATTGGGGCATATTCTGAAAGATCAAAGAAGCAGAACAAGCCAGAGCTAACCTCACCTTGCCAGTTCCTCAGCTGATCTCATTTCCTCAGACTGGAAGCCTCTATGTCCTCATCCAAATGGATCTCAGATGAACTGCTGCTAAAAGCCTAAAAACTTAACAAAATGTAGCTCCTGGTCCTCACACCTGATATTCCTTTCTGCTTCCTGCCATCACTTCCTAAGAATGAAGGTGTGTGTCATCATGCCTGGCTGTTTGCAGTGTGACTTTGAACTCAGAGAGATCGAAATGGATCTCGGCCTCCCAAGTGGTAAGATTAAAGGTGTGTACTACCACTGCCTAAACCTATGTTTAATATAATGGTTGTTCTGTTCTTTGACCCCCAGATAAGTTTATTGGGGTGCACAATATATCAACCATATATGTGAGATATTTTGTTATTTTCATAAAGAGCAAAATAATATAATTGAAATATGATTAATATGTTAAATATATATAGTAATGGTACAGACTATATTATAAGTAAATACATAAGCTATAATATATTATATTTATTATAGAATTATTTGATAATTCAGTGAACTGAATATGTGACAAAATAAAGCTTAGAAATTTCTTTTCAAAATGTTTAGAAATTTCTTTTCAAAATGTTTATCACAAACTGAGGTGATAGACATATATCTGTACTTGCTATCAAATTTCATGTACTGGAGATAGAAACAAATAGTGCATGGATTTTCCTCATTTACAATAAAATGTTTGATGTATTACTTCATTAATTTTATTTGACATAAAGATTCTCTTTAATTATTTGCATAGACTTGTTACTAAATATGGAATAAATAATGTAATGAGCTACCGTATTATATAGGCAGCAATTAGCTGCAATTACTGTCATAGGTATAAACAGTGAATAAAAATATGAATTTTACTAGTCAATCTATGCCTTCATGTTCACTGGGAGGAAGAAATTCTATTGCATAAAATGAGACAGACCTTTAAGAAGAAAGTTTGATGTACAGATAAAGAGAGTCAAAATTCTTTAAAAACCTTGTCTGAACTAAATTATTTTTCATCATAACATGAATACCTTAGGTCCTTTAGGATGAATAGATATGATGTATATATTATGATTGATTGATACTTATTATGGGAAGATTCTAAGCCATTCAGGATACTTATTATCTCCATGTAGAATCTGAATTTCGAAGGTTAATTTATAAAAAAGAAAACAGCAGATTGAAAAAATACTCAAACCTTTCAAGTTATGATCCTGTGTCTTATATCTTATAGATATAATTTGATATAATATAATAGGTATAATTGGAATTAGAATGATTGTGTTTCCTTTGCTTTTAGATCCCCAATACTTAAGTGTTAGTGCTGCATTATTTAAGAACTTTTATGTGATGATAATCTTATCCATAGTATAACTTGTTATCAAAGTAATTTTTCCTCATTTTTTTGTATTATAATGGCCTGTGAGATATAAATTTAAAATATTGAAAATCACCCACATTTATTTCTATCATAGTTTATTGCTTGTCCCTTAAGCACATAATTTTATATATGTTTGAAATTCCTCATATCATTTAAATATTTTTAAAAGTAATTTATAATCTAATAAATATTTATATACATAAAGCATTATGTTAAGCAGTTATAAGAATCTCTAAATGATGGAAAGGAACAACTGTGCATGCTTACTTGGAGAAAGATACACCTCTGCTGTGGATATCATTCTGTATAAATAAAACACTGATTGGTTAGTAGCCAGGTAGGAAGTATAGGTGGGACTAAGAGAGAGGAGAATTGGGAGAAGAGAGAGGCAGAGGGGACACTGCCAGCAGCCACCAGGACAAGGAAGATGTGAGGTACCGGTAAGCCATGAGCCACATGGCAAAGTATAGATTAATAGAAATGGGCTAAATATAAGAGTAAGAGCTAGATAATGGTAGGCCTGAGCTAATGGCCATGCAGTTTAAATAATATAAGCAACTGAGTGATTATTTTATATGTGGGTTGTGGGACTGTGGGGGCTTGGTGGCACCTGGAGAGAAGCTCTCCAGCTACACACCTCGTTTTCATAGGAAGTTTTATAAGTGCATCTATAATTTGGTCACTTAAATACCTTCATTGCTATCTGTATGTGGCAAAGCTAGCTGTATCAAGTACTATTATGATTCCTTCCTCCTTTGGATGCTGTGTATTTAGGCCATTATTTGGATGTCTCTTGCAAAACCTAAGTGTGGAATTTTATAGAAAATGTAATATAATTAAGATTCAGAGATACAAGAGGTGGTCACGTCATGAGAGCTTCTTGCTATGGAATAGAACTAAGGTCCATGTAAAGAATAATTTAGTTTTTTTCCTACTTCCTGATATCTGAAGGCTAAGGTTTCCTCCTCTCCAAAGGACGCATTCTCAAGACTGCATAACTAGAAAATAACTAGAAAAATGCCAGTCAATAAAATGCACATTTCTATGTTATGATTACTCTGTGAGCAATACTCAAATTTACAGATTTGTAATTGGCCCACAAATAGAAAGAAAGTGCAGAATTTATCTCTCTGATTAGGGTTACCCCACTCAAATATTTCCTATTTCGGTGCATAGGCCTGCAAACTTCATTATTTTCTTTTTCTTTACAGCTGGGCAGAACTACATATTCCTTTTCTAGCCACAGGTTGAAGGTCATTTGGTTGTTTCCATTTCCAAGCTATTCTGAATAGAGTACCAATGAACATGTCTAAGCAATTATCTGCAGAGTTGTATAATCACTCATTTGAGGTCATGGACCCTAGAGAAGGACCTACTACTTCCACTTTCTGATACCTGTGTAATTTCTAACTCTATTCAGAGAAATGTATCTTTTTACCCACTGATAAGTGTTGCCCTCACCTGTCATTAAAATGTTCCTTCCTCCAGCAAACTGAGACCATTACAGAAAAATACAAATGTTCAAAATTCATAGAACAATTGACTGTAAGGAGTCCATCCTTAATTGATACATTTACAACCTGAGTCCTGTACCTAAGGCTCGAGATACACCATGGAAGAGCAGCAGAAAGTTTGTAAGAGTCAAGGGTACTAGGATTTCTGCTTTGAGAAAGTATCTTTTTATATATGACAATGAAGCTACAACAATGAAACATCTAAAATGTTTGTCTGGACAAGACCTAATTAATGATAACGGCAGTGGACATGCAAACATAATTGAGGAAAATCTCAAAAGATCCCATCCTTAGGTGAACAACTATAGGGAAATTTATGGCTGCTAAGATAAGATGAATCCATATTCTCCAGGAATGAGTGCCATGTAAGGTCTTCCAATCCCAAGTAGTCAGTCTTAAGCATATGTACATATAAACAACACTTCATTGTGTGTATGTGTGAGAGAGTGTACCTGTGTGTGTTTATCTGTAACAATAATATTAAAGAAGAAAAGGTCATGCATTTAGAGACACTATTGCAAACAAGAAGAGTTGGAGGGGGAAGAGGTACATATAAAAATGTGAATACAGCACATATGTAGGGAATTCTGCAAAAACAAAAACCCTATTTTAAGTTAAACAAAAAAGAAGTGGAGAAAAAGAATTCCAGAAAACCTCTTAAGGTTTGTCCTTAAGACTGAGGTAAAAATTAACTAAAGATCACCCTTTTTCACAAATATATTAGTGGTCAGGGTCAATACGAAATACTTTAAACCATTTGAATTACCAAATGAATAAAGGGATGCATTGCCATGGCTACAGTCACTGTGTCTTCTGTTTGGTGTGCCTGGACAGGGTCATTATGAATAGTTCTCTTTGCTGGATACAATGTCACCCAAACTAATTTGGACAAGAAAAGTGAAAAAACATTCATGTTTTGTTGACACTGGAAGCTTCAGCCTTAGGAAATGTGATGGCTGTTCTTGGTTGTCAACTTGATTACATCTGGAATTAACTAAAATCCAAGGGTCTGGACACACCTGTGAGGAACTTTTGTCTTTTTTAAATCATTTGAAGTGGGAAGATCTACTTTTTATCTGGATCCCTTGAAGTAGGAAGTTACGACTTTAATCCATATCTTCTGAGGTGGTAAGATCCACTTTTGACCTGGGCCACACCTTCTGATTTCAGCCTATATACAAGACATGGAAGAAGGAGGCTTGCTGTTGGCTTACTTACTCTAACTCTCAATGGCAAGTCCATTCCTTCACTGACATTAAAGCCTATTTCTGTGGGGTTCTGGTGTATGCTAAAGACCAGCTAAGACAACTAGTCTTATAGACTGAGCAACTACTAAATTTGTGGACCTTGTACTGGTAGTCAGCCATTTATGGACGAGCTGAATTATAGACTGTAGGCATTCTAATAGATTTCCTTTTATAAATAGACATAGATTCATTCTATAAGTTCTGTTCCTCTAGAGAACCCTAATAAAGAATATATGGAATTATAAAAATTACTTTAAATATCTCATATTATGTTATAATTCCTGATTTTCACTAATTTAGAATAGAAGCTTAATTTCTGTAATGTATTTGATATTTATTTATTTATTTATTTTTTCATGGAAGTAGATAATAAGAAATATCTTCATTTATGAGATAATCCTGAGAGACAAATCAAATGCAGAAAACTCTAAAATTGCATTCAACTAATGATGGATAAAGGTGGTTATACTTGTTTAGAGCCAATGGCAGGTATGGTAAGGAAAGTCAGTATTTTTTGACAGAAAATGTATTACATTACCCAACATAATATATAAGAAACTATAAACTCCTTGCTAATTTCATTTCTTTTGTGTCAGTATATCACTAGAAAATCTTTATTCAAAGTAATTATAGCATCAGAGAATGAAAATTATTAGCAAACTTTAAGAATTAAGTCATTGTTTAAATAGCTGCTGTGGAAAATTATGAGACTTAAAATATGGTGGTAAGTCATGATGAAAGACAGCAGAATAAATATGGAAACTACTGTATATAGTAAGTCAGTAGCAATTTGTAGTGGACTGTCTATTATGGTTTTCTTTTTTCTTTTTCTTTTATTTTTCTTTTTTTTTGAGGGTGTTGAGAAAGGGTTTCTCTGGATCTCACTTTGTAGACCAAGCTGACCTCAAACTCACAGAGATCCACCTACCTTTGACTCCAAAGTGCTGGGATTAAAAGCAGCTTCTGCCATGGCTTGTAAGGCTATATTTCACTAGAGGTATGCAGAATATCTGCAGATTCACATTAAACCTTCTTAGAGTCCATTGTGCTTCCTTAACAATTTACTTGATTGAGTACTTCATACACACTCATATTGTTGAAATAAATTAAACTGAACCTAATACTTATTTTCTACAATAAAGATTACACTCAGTTTTCCTGTGTCACTGGGGAACATTTGTAAGCTGACCCAAGACATGTCTTCCTACTATGGGTCATCAAATCATAGTTGTACTCAAGTATATTTAATATGCACAGAATCCAAGTCATTATATACTAATTGCTACATTTAGCATTATTATTAAAGCCAATGTCTTTGAAATCACTTCATCTGTTCTTTCATGGTTATTGGTTCTACCATTTGGAGGATAAGAAATAAGCATACCCTCACTTCTCTTAATTCAGTTATATTAGCTAAAGTAGAAAAGTAAAAGAAGATGGTACGACACATGAAGATTTTTCTAACTAAAGTGTTAATAAATGAGCACATTTTGAATGCCATTTTATCTGTTTCCATATTAGTAGCAAAAAACACAAGGATTTGTGTAACAGGGGTAGGCAAGGATGCTAATCCCAGAAAAGATGGCAATAAAAAGCTATTATACAATCATATATAGTAAGGAACAGTGTCTATTGACACTGAATCTTGGCTACCAAACTAAGACAAAAAGCCAAGAAAAATCTACTTAAATAAACACCCAGAGGATAAGTCAGTTATTTTTGGAAAAATAAAAAAACTTAGAGGGAAAAAACAAGTTAGATAAAAATAGATTTAAAATGTAGAGATAACTTTGGGAGGCACGGGAGGTAGTTAAAAATATTAAAGCCAGTAAATAATCCAATTATATAAGTAGCTAAGTTGTCTTTTGAGAACCAACTATGTAGACAGGTTCCTGTGAAAATTATTCTGTTGCTATATCTACTTTTTGCTTCACTTTTTGTCCTAATAATTCAAATTCAGTAGTGTTCATGTGCACTGTCATTTGATAAAGCTCTGAAATATTCTTAGCCTCTACCTTATACATTGTATTTTTCAGAGGGTCGCTTTCTCTGCTGGGAAAAATAAAAATACCAATGACAGTAGAAGCAATAATAATAAAAGTAATCATTAAGTGACAATTCATGCTTTCTATGATTTGCTCATCTATTTATTTAGTAATTACTATATCACAGTTCCTCAATAAGTTTGATTTTTTATTATTTATCATACAGCCTCAAGGAAAGTCACATATGGAATGAACAAGACTTTTAATTTTGTAAAGAAGAGAAGCCAAAATAATGAATTTTCCAAGTTTTTGTTTCCAACATTAATCATCTTGACCATAACCCAGGGGTCAGATAGTAAGTTGGACACAAAATATTCAGTGACTAAAATTTCCTCCTGAAATGCATGGACCTTAAGGAGTCAAAGACTGTCAAGAAGGCAACTCTGAATCACTTTGAAAGGCAGTTATTTCAATGCTGTGAAAGGTCAGTAAGGCCTGTATCCCCATCTGTCATTTAATTCTTAAGTGATAAAAGAATATCACTGCCAGTCTTGAAGTGTGAAATATTAAAATCTTACTCAAATAGAGAGGACATACAGATTATATTCAAGGCTCAGCATACTGCAACCATGATCAGTAATTCAAGCTAGTATAGCACTCCATAGCATGAAGAACTTTAAAGTGATAGGACTTAGGGAGCCCAAAGTCATAGCATGACACAACCAATTTTCAGATGTGAAGCACATGTGAATAATGTGATGCCAGGATATACACTGTGATGGAAGATAATATGATAAACTTCTTGTGAGAGTCATCACTCCTGCTTACAGTTTATGATGATGGATGTGTTGCTAAAATGTTGCTCATCTATCCAACCCATACTGGCAACAATGTAAATGCAGGCTTGATTCAACCCATACATATCATACACTTATCATTTATCCTTTACTTACGTGAGAGAACAAGAAAATTATAGAGATAGCCATGATTTTTCTCTCTATACTTCAAGTCCTCAGAGAGGGTGGCATTCAATTTGCTGACCTTGCTGTATCTATATCTCATTTTAGTTTAAAATGCCTTTTTGCATTTTTGCTTGTGTTTGGTCACATCACAAAAACTCTGTCTTCCCATTGTGTAGCTTGATTTACTTAAGAGACCCCCTGGAAGTAGGATCAGGATACATCCCTGATATATAAGCTGGTCTTTTGGAGCCCACTACCTATATGGTGGGACACCTTGCACAGCCTTTATGTAGGGGGAGAGGCTTTGACATGCCTCTACTGAATGTACCAAGCTTTGTGCCCTCCCCATGAGAGGCCTTATCTTATTGGAGGAGGGATTGGGGGTGGGGTTGAAAGGGAAAGGTTGGGGGGAGGTGGGAGGAGGGAAGGGAGGGGAATTTGTGGCTGGTATGAAAAATGAATAAGTTGGGGATTTAGCTCAGTGGTAGAGTGCTTGCTTAGCATGTGCAAGGCCCTGGGTTCGATCCTCAGCTCAAAAAAAAAAGAAAGAAAAATGAATAAAAAATTTCTTAATAAAAATAAACTAGTAATGCTACCAAAAAACTTTGTCTTCATTGATAAGAACTATTTGAAGTATTTAATTGTTGCAATCATATTATCTTAATATCTCATCATTCTTTCTAGACTACAGTGATTGCTGCTTCTATCTTACTCATTTCCATTTATCCACTAAAATTTTATTAATAAGTGAGATAGTGAAATACCGATTTTACTCCATTGTGAAGATTGTCCCAGAGGCAAGAACATGGGCTATAAGACCTTACCATCCTCTTCCTGTCTCCTAAAGTGGCTCATACAGCATTCACCCTTTCTATTAAAAAAATGTTCATCAGTATCTAGCATTAAAAGACAGGGACAGGTTTGGGACTATGTTCCCTGGAAGTTAAGTGAGCCCATGACGATCCTTGTGTATTTACAGAACATAGGATACTCAGGCAGAAACAAAGATCAATTTGCCATTCACAGCATACAAATTTTGTCAAGGGTCATTAGGTTTTGATTTTTCATAATTTTTGCAAACTTGACAGCTGGCAATGTAGGTTGATAAATGTGTAGTATAAGTGGGGTCAGTTGAGAAGAGCATGTGTTTACAAAGACTGGGATTTTCACCATAGCCTTTGGCTTTGGAGAGGCTATCTGAACATATGCTGTACTGAACAACTGGTTAAGCTGTATACTAAGGAGAAATCTAGTTTAGAGCCTTTCTGCTACATTAAAATATTTGGAAGACTCAGTAACAAAGTCTGGATTGTTTCTGTGTAGAAGTCCTGTAGAAACATGGGCAAAATCTACAGAGCATTTCCTTGCCCACCAAGTAATAAAAAGACTAAGCCAGATAGTCAAAAGCTCACAGAATATATTTGCCAGTATGATATTTTTAGACGAATTTAAATTAAATACAGGTATTTTGATCATTTTTATTAAACTTGTTAACAGCTTTTCAAGATGACAGGCAGAGTGACTTCTTTCAGTTAAATTTCAAATGCAATTGCATATACATCATCTTTCATCTTCAGCAACTTTCTCTGAAATTATATATGCATTTTTAAATTTGCACATTTTAATAAATATCGCAAAACTAAGAGCCCTTATTTATTTCAGAAAGTCTTTTAGAAAGAAAATGTCAAATATAAAATATCATTAGGGATATGTATTTCTCTTCTGTAAAATGCTAAAAATACATTTGTCATAATTCACTGTTTTATTCCACACTGATAATTTATTTCCCATTTTGAGTAATGTGAATTCATTTTGTTTCAAGAGCCAGTTGTTAAAATAACATAGATACTGGATTTTTCTTTTAATAGTATTGATTTATATTAATTTCCCAAGAGAGATTAAGGCAAAAATTTAATTGTTCCAATAAAAATGTATTTCGCAGGCCAGTTTAAAAAATTAGTTCAACTTTTAAATTATGACATAAAAGATATCTTGGGAATATTAAAAGACATAACTTCCCAGAATTATATCATATCATTATCTTATATTACTGAGTTTTAAAGTTAATTGGACACATTAAAAGCGATTGTTTTCTAAGTAGTCTTTCATAATTATCATTTCAAATTTTTATTATTTCTGTAATATTATGTGATATATCGAAAGAGTGTTACTTAAATGTTTAAATTTTTCACTTAAACCAATAAGACTGGTTGAAAATAAAAGTTTAGATACAGAAGAAAGATGGGAATGAAAATATTAATATATTTTATTGGCAGTGTGTGAAAGCAATTCATCCTCCAGCTGCATAAGTAAACTGAAACAGCCATACAAGTCATATCACCCAGTGATAAAATATAAGTAAATTACTTAGCTAGCCACATAAAGACATAGTATGAACTCAAATTTTTTTTTCACTAAAGGACAGAAGTAAATATGAAGCTGCCACACAATGTATAGAAACAAGTGTGGCTTGCTGTGGGAACTATAACTATGATCTGACGGAACTACAAACTGTTAATGTTTGTAGTTGGCAGGTGTTTTAGAAAGCAAGAACAACTTTTAACTAGGCAACAAATCTGCCAGCAACTTGCTTACTCTGACTTCCATATCAGCATAACCTGTGTATCCTTCCCTCCAGAAACCAGAGACAGTGAGACAGCCTAAGACATAAATAAAATTCACCTTGAAGCCATCCCTTCCATAGTCTTTTCAGCTTTATAATGTCAAGTGTGAAACTGCTCAAAAACTGTATTCTCAGATACTCTCGTAGCTTTATATTTGTCTGTAAGGAGACTGCTGTTATTTGATTGTTCCCATTAGTGTTAATTGATAACCAATAACAAAGTATTTTCTGAAGGGTGCTGACTTTATAAAAGAAGGTGCTGTATGTGAAATAAGAGTCTTTACATATTAATCCCTGTTTTAGAATTGTATCAAGTTTATATGAATTAGTACATGTGATATTTAACATGTGTCATAGTTTCCCTTTAAAAAGATATTTAAATAATAAGTATTTATTTATATGATCCTATTTAGGCTCATATTTGATGATTTGTGGGAAAAATGCTGAACAAGGAAATTAGATCCATATATTAAAACTAAACCATAAATACTTAGTTTTAAATCCATTGGAAAATCACTTTAAAGTTTAAAGTTGCCTCTCATAATAAATATTTTATATTACTTTTCTCAAAATATTCAGCTTTACAGGAGAAAAGAGACAATGACATTTAATTTCTTGGAGATAATGTTTAAAGCTTCATACTATTTTTGTTGATGGCCCAACATGGCACAGTTACCTTTACAACCATGAATATAAGATTTGGTAACTTAATGTTCTCTATTAGTGTCAAATATAAATTAAATATTCTTACTCAGAATATTAAGCAATAAAATATTAGGGAATTCTAACTTCCATTCTTTTTGAAATTAAAATATTTTCTGAACTAGAACAAAACATATAAGGATGTAGTGTTCTGTAGTAGTAATTTTAAAGAATCATACAAATATTAGTAGAAAATACATGAAATTGATTTTATATAAATTGGTTACTTATAAAATACATACAGTTGTTTGAGAGCAGGCTCAGAGCACTCTTCATTCTCGCATCTATGAGAAAATAGAATCATTTTGACTATTGTTACAATGTACAAACTGTATTGATTAATAAATGTAACAGACGTTTCCTGTCCTGACGGCCCAGCCCCAAATAACCGACTCAGAGGCTGAATATGAATTTTAAATGCTTGCTCTGTAACTCAGGCTTATTACTCACTAGCTCTTATACTTAAATTAACCCATAATTCTCATGTATGTTCATCCTGGTATCTTTTCTCAGTATGACATTCTCATTTTGTTTCCTCTGAATCTGGCTGGTGACTCCTGACTCTGCCGTTCCTCTTCCTAGCATTCTTAATTTAGTTGCTCTGACTATACTTCCTGTCTGGCTACTGATCAATTAGCATTTTATTAAACCTATTCAAGTGACAAATCTTTACACTGTACAAGAGGATTATTCCATGGCAAATAAGTAAGAGTTGGAGGCCTGATTTAAGACTCTAGAACAGTATTCCACCTCTCCCACAATGTAGTCATGTCACTTTAGCTAAAATAACATAATCAAGTGAAAAAGCAGTCCATTTCTCTTGACTTTAAGTCTGAAGGAAATTCATATTAAATTTCAAATGAACCAAAGCTATAATTTTGAGGGCTATTATTTTTTTAATTTCCAGTTCCTAGGTCCTTTGTGATAGCACCTTTCTGAATGTTTGGGTAAACTATAGAAAAGAGAATGGTTTCACACACACAAAAATCTATTTTTCTACAACTAAGCTTTTTTTCTTTATCTTTTTTCAGGAACTTTTACTATTATTGCTTATTTTTCAAATTAACTCCTGTCATATTCTACCTTCCATGTTTATTTTCCTCTCTCTTTCTCTCTCTCTCTCCCCCTCTCTCATGTTCATGCCAATTCATTTTGTTTTGTCACCCGCTAAGATTAATTAGGCCTTCAGCATTATTATAGGTTTGGCATTATTGGTAGAAATCTAGTGAGCTTAGCAGAGGGTATACAACTAAAAACCATAACTTCCCTCTCAAATTATCTATCCAATATTTCAGCTGTAAAAGCTGGCCTCAGATGACACTTGCCCTTCCTTGACCCTTGCATACTTCCCTCTCCCTCTTGTGCAGTGTCCCCTGAGCTTTTGAGGGAATACTGTGGTTACATTGAATAAAAACATGTGTGTTTCTGGGACATAGTTTTCTTTGTTTGCTTTGATAATGCAAATTATCCTCTTAAAGTATGCCACACAGCAAGGAACTGAGAGAAGTTTCCAGACATGGAATTGAAACAGTGAGTGAGTGGCCAAGAACTACATAAAGAGGCATCATTCTGACAGTCCACAAAAGACTGTCAGCTTACAAGAACTGCATTAACTTGAGGGGAAATCCTGTCTGTGGTGATATACTTTTGTTTTAGAGGGTAGTCATGGACTTTGACTTCATATACACAGAAACATGCCTGAGATAGTTTTATTAGGAACATCCCCCATAAGAACCAGAATGGTCAAGGACAGCACAAGAAAACCCACAGAAACAACTAACCTGGCTCATAGAACTCACAGGGTATGAACCAACATCCAGGAAACATGCATGGGGCCAACCTAAGCCTTTAAATATATGTTACAGTTATGTAGTTTGGTCTATTTGTGAATCTCCTAACTACGAGGAACAGGGAATGTCCCCAATGCTTTAGCTGGCTCTTAGTTATCTATTCCTCATACTGAATAGCCTTGTCCTGCCCAAATACAGGGAGAGGTACTTAGTCTTATTGCAACTTGATATCCCACACTTTGTTGATACCCATGGGAGGCCTGCCCCTTTCTGATTAGAGGAGGAGTGGATTGAGGTGGAGGAGTTGGGCAGAGGGGAGGAGGGAGAGGGAATGGGAAGAGAGGAAGGAGGGGAAACTGCAGTCTGGATGTAGCATGAATTGTCAGAGGGTCTTATTAATAAAATCAAACCTGAGGCCAGTTATTGGGGTGAATGCTTGAAGATCCGAGAGTCAGAACAAGCCTCCGCTTCCTCACCTTGCCAGTTCCTCAGCTGATCCTAATTCCTCAGATTGGATGCTTCTATGTCCTCATAGAATGGTTCTCAGCTGAACTGTGCTGCTCCAAGGCCTAAAAGCTTAACTAGCCAAATGCTTAACTAGCTCTCCTTCCTGGTCTTCATGCCTTATATACCTTTCTGTTTTCTGCCATCACTCCCTGGGATTAAAGGCTCACTTCTTGGGATTAAAGGCATGAGTCACCATGCCTGGCTATTTCCAATGTGGCCTTGAACTCACAGAGATCCAGAAGGATTTCTGTCTCTGAAATGCTAGGATTAAAGGCGAGAGTGCCACCATTTTCTAGCCTCTTTATCTAGTGGCTGTTCTGTTCTCTGAACCCAGATAAATTTATTAGGGTGCACAATATTTTGGGGGAACACAATACCACATAAAATAAAATAAATAAAACAATTAATTAAATAAAAAAGAATGCCCTCCATTGCCCCGGCCAGCAGGGTTTCAACAGGGGCGACCCACCTGTGGGAGCAAATGAATGAAAGCGACAGGGGACACAAGAGACGGACAGCAAGACAAGATTGTGATCAAGCTGCAATTTTTATTTCTCTCCGAAAGCCTTATATAGCATAGGAGGGGATGGGCAGGAAGGAGGGAAGGGGAAGAGATGTGGAAGGCTTGCAGAATGTGGGAGATCTGCAGGTCATGCAACTGCAAGATGTCGGCTAAGGTCACTGGTCAGGGACCATTTGTTCTGTTGCTAGGCTACCTGACCATGGAATGCTCTTTACATTCGGTTGCCATGGCACCTGACTGTGAAATGTTCTTATCTTTTGGAGCCTCCGGTTAGTAAACAGGTGTTACTGCTCTGGGGAAGGGCGGTAGGCTTATGACTTGTTCTCTGGCTTAGCTAGTACTTTCCATGGTTCATGTTTGGTTCCTGAAATCTTGGTCCCTAACACTTCATAGGCTCATATACTTGCATGCTTAGTCACCAGGAAGTGGAACTGTTTGATAGGATTAGAAGGATTAGGAGGCGTGGCCTTTTTGGAGAAAGTGTGTCACTGGGGATGGTCTTTAAGCTTTCAAAAACCTATGCAAGGCCCAATCTCTGTCTCTCTCTTTTACTGTGGATGAAGATGTAGTTCTCAGCTACTGCTCCAGTGCCATGGGAGCTGCCGTGACTCCCACCATGATAATTATGGGCCAAACCTCTGAAATTGTTGGCAAATCTCCAATTAAGTGCTTTCTTTTATAAAATATATCTTGGTCATAGTGTGCCTAGCCATTTGGATTGTAGCTAATTTCAGTTGTAGTCAAGTTGACAACCAAGAATAGCCATCATTGCACCCATTGTGTAAAGTTGTTAGTAATAGGATGAAGTAATAGTTTGTACCACAAAACATTCAAAGCATTTCATAGTTTGTCAGCAATTAAATAGAAAATACAGTCCTTGCTCCTGTCTGTCATGTCATTGGAGAGAAATAAGCTCTCAGTCTGGCTGTGATACTTTTGAAACCATACTTTTTTCTGTGTAACTGACAGGCTGTCTGGTATTTTCACTATAATACAAATTTTGTGCTTGCATTTTTATGTTTTTTTTTTTTTTTCCTGCTAGGCATACTGAATGAATGTTGAAAAGTCTAGATACATTGCAACACACATGCTCTCTCTCTTTCTTTCTCTCAGACACAAACACACAGAAACATAGACACAGACACAGCACACACACACACACACACACACACACACACACCTAACATAACGAAAGTAACCATGACAATTAAAAAATAGACCTAAATCATTTATATATCAGATAACCATTCTCCTGCTACTTAACTAATGAGTAGCATTCTTCATCAACTATATGCCCTATGCTTCCTCTCAAGACTTCATGACTATTTATAATTCCTCTTTTCTTATCAGAACAATTTCTTTATCAGAACCTTTTCTTACTGACTCATTTTTCCCCTCTCTACTTTTTCTCATTTTTATTTTCCTTGCACAGAGATCCAGACAGTCATGCCAGCAAGAGCTGCCACACTGACATACACACACGGATACTTCAGACCCTTCTTGAGTATAAACCTCTGTGTATACCATATAACTTGCGATTCACTACTACTGTATGCTTAAGACTGTGCAGGCATTTTTATGGGCATGACAAAAAGGCTTGAGTGAAAGGCCTCTAAAGGTGTTTTCCTAAAACACAATGATTTCTTTGTGGGATTTTGTGCAGTGTGGGGGGGATTTAGCAATATTTGTAGCAGGTAACATCAGAACTATCTGAATGTATTTCAATGAACTCAAAGGATGTCACATATTTTCTATATTTTATGCCTCTAAGTCTTTGTACACAACCAGTCTCTACACATACAAACAGAAGAAATCTCTATGCCCATCACTTCCTCAGAGAAGCTCACTTTTTATCATTTCAAACACAAATGATTTCTTTCTCCACCATGTGGTTCAATCAAAATTTCCTTTTTTTAATTTGATATTTTGTTTCTGTTAATTTGTTTTTGCCTTGTTTTATGTACTAAATAGAAAATGTTTGTGAATTTAACCCCAACAGTACAGTGTGAGCAAGAATGTTCTACAAACCACATCACTAATTACTTTGTCTAATATGTGTTAAATATGCAAGAAGTTTTGAGAAAGAACTGACAGCACAGAAGAAATTAAACTCAATGTGTGTGTGTGCGTGTGCACATATTCTCTCTCTCTCTCTCTCTCTCTCTCTCTCTCTCTCTCTCTCTCGTTCCCTTTCTCTCTCTCTATTCTTGTGGTGATGTCATTAGAAGAGAGTGTTCTCAGACTGTCAATTCATCAAGATTGATTGTCAGATTACTACAGTAATATTTGCTTTTCCCACCATACAATTATTTTGATAATAGCTACATTCCATACCAGCAGTGGTCTAAACAAATTATGGAATAATTAAAATAAATTTTATGCATGTGTTTTGATAACACAGTTAATAGGCATGTTTTAAATATTATTTCCTCATTGTTTATTTGTTGAAACAGACTCTTACTGTTTAGTCTAGACTGACTCTTACTCACAATAATCCTCCTGACTCACTCTCCTGTACACTGAAATTATAGGCTTAAGCCATCACACTTGACTAAATTTGATTTTCAAATCCTTAAATTATCAAATATGACTGAAAGATTCAGTTTTTAAGTTTGTTGAATTTTCATTTATCCATAGTTTGAAGGCCACATCTTAATATTGTGTCCTGCTGACTTTGCTGTACATCCTATAATTTATGAATCAGCCCGACACACAGTTCCCTCATCTTTGTACATGGCAAGTCTAATCGACCCATACATAAGCTAATATTTTATATATTATATATTTTATATATCTATTTTTGTGTTATATAACGATTTCTCCATTTTTAGTTCAAATCTCACTTTCTACAATAAATACACAAGTTCACTTATGCCTTGTGTAACTGAGGATTCAATATGACCATTCCTTTAAATAAAATATGAAAAGCTTATGAAATGGGTATAATTTTGTACCCTAAAACACTTAGGAAATTTTATTAACAATGGAAAGAGTGTCACACAAAGCCATATCTTGAAAATAAATATGAGCAAAATGTTATGAACAGGATTTCTCCCAGAAAACTAATTTAACTTATCTTTGTAAATAATGTATATCTCCCTGACATGTAGCAAGAATATTTGATAACTTGCTTGGACAAGTCATGCATTTTTCATGTAAAAGTTGAATTTTCTTCAGTAAAGGTAATTTGTCCCAAAATTTTATCAACATTTGATTTGTTGTATTTATAAATGTAACTCTATCAAATAATATGACTGTACTCCATTAATTAAAACTCATAAATTTTGTTTTATTGCCTCAACTAAAATGCTAATATTTGTTATTGAGCCCTCTTTGTTTTGTTACTCTTAAAACATTTAAATAACTTGGAATATGATTTTATGAGTTGAATAGTTGATAAAAAGGCCGAGTGCAAAACTATTTGGTAGAGTCACCCATAGAGGGCTTAAGGTTTTATAGGCATCAGTAGGGATAAAAGATAAAATGATTAAAGTCAGTATTACCAAATGGCACATACATTAGTATTATCTCCATTTTAGTTTTTAAATACTTTTCGAAGAAAAATATATAAAATTGAACAATTTATATTAGGCTTAAGTATTTATTCACCACATGGGCCCCAGGCTGGAATTCCTGTTGGTAATAGAATTCTTCCAATTTGCATCTTATTACACTCTGCATGAATTTCCCTCAGGCACCTCTTGGGGAAGACAGTTTGATCAAGGAAAAGACATAGGTATTCCTGGGGAGATGCTGCCCTGAAGTCTACTGCAGGGCTGACTGCATTTTTGTTTGTAACTATTTAGCACTTCACATCCCTCTCCTTCTGCCCCATACCTGAGCTCAAAGTCTTCTCCTGAGATAGGCACTCCTCCTTGCACAGGAGCCTCACACCCTGAGCATTCCAAGCAGAACCCAAGCCCATCTTCTTCTGCACTGCCATCAGTTTAAAGTCTGCCTGGGAGACAGCTCCTTTTCCTGTACCCTCCATTCTTTTAGCAATAGACATTTGCTGGGCAACTGTGATATCAGCAGTCTCAAGACCTACATGAAATTTAGCATATTGTAACATAAAACGAACATAACATCAGACACCTGATTTCAGTTATGTCCTATAAAAACTTGGGACTTCTGAAAAATGCTGTACTCTGAATTTTTCCCAATACAATTTACAGCAATTCATGAAATATCATTATGCTAATGGAAGGCCTACTCAATCATTGTTCTTTATCTTTACTTGTGAGCATTAGGCATATAAAATGATTGAAAGTAAGTCTTTGTTTAATAAAGCAGAGGTGTGTGTGTGTATGTGTGTGTGTGTGTGTGTGTGTGTGTGTGTGTGCCGTGTTTATGTGCACACGTGTGCAGGTAAACTTGCACCTGTGTACAATTGTGTGTGATAGCCAGAGGTCAACTTTGGGTGCTAGTGTCAGGAAGTCTGTACTACTTGTATTTTAACAGAGGATCTCTCTTTGGCCTGGAACTTAAAATTTGCCTAAGCTGGCTGGATAGCAAAATCAAGGAATCAACTTATCTCCATCTTATTAGGATGGGATTACAAGCATGTTCCACTACTCTCTAGTTATTTATGTTTATTCATTCATTCATTCATTCATTCATTTATTTATTTATTTATTTGTTTGTTTGTGTGTTTGTTTTGTGTGTGTGTGTTTGTGTTTAAGCTTGCTTGTGAATCAAGTACTTTATAGACTTAACTAGCTCCCCAGAATCTCTCCACTAAGCAAACTTCAGTCAAAGTTACTACCACATGCTGAACAGTAACACCTTAAATTTCTCAAATATCAATGAAGTGTGAATATATCTTACAAAGCCAAATGGCTTAGCCAGATATGATAAAAGATTTCTTGATATGGGGAGAGATCCTTGCATTATCTGAAAGAACTCAATGCAATTACGAAGATATAGAGGACCATAGTTACAGAGAACACCCCAGAAGGTGAGGCAAGAGCATTAGTCTGAGTAATTACTTCAAGGTCACACACAAAGGCTGAAAAATTATCATATGAAAGAAATCCATGTGCAAAGGGGAAGGCTGAGAAATCAGGTCAGAGTTGACAGATAACAGCATGCATGCCCAGGCTCTATACAAATTATCTATAAAAACCCCAATTCTTTGTGCATGGCCAAAGCTGAACTTCAAAACATTTTCTTTGCTCTGGCCAGCATTCCTTTGCTGAGAAATGTAATATTTCTTATTAAAACATATTTGTTTTCACTCAATATACTGGGACACAGGAAACTGAACCTCGGTACTCTAGCATTATCAGCTGTTGAACCAAGTAAGCGGTAAGTTTTATGCTTCTAATTTCTTAAATTTTCTACTCATTTGTGGACACCTGATAGACTCTACTCTAAATGTGAGCATCAGTTGGACAACTGAAAGCTATTATGGTGCCCACTGATTGAAGATTCCTAAACCAGCATAATCAGGTCATGAGCTGGGATAAGAAATTAGCTATCACCCAACACAATAAAATGTTCATATATTAAGATACCCCATGTAAAATTAAAAACCATGCACATCCTGGAGCAGCTCCTGGGAGAGAACTAATAATCTTGAAGGAGCCTGGGATGCTTTTCTTCTCTCTTTACCCAGGAAGTATATATTCTTCAGCATCCAATCTCTTCCCTCCCATCCTTCACCTCCTACTTTTACCTTTCTTGAGTTCCATGAACATGGTGGGTTCTGGTATTGGGAGACAGCCTTGGGGTTCAATGTAATACTGATGACAAGGTTTCAGGTTACACCTTCCAAGTGGTGTGACACTATCTAAACGGGAATATGAAGTTGTGTGGTGGCCCTGAATCCCGGGCATATCTGTCCACTGGCTTTGTCATGTGCCATACCTCACCAAACTCCCCTCTGCTGTCCTTTGGGGACTCTTCATTGTTTCCTTATGTTTTGTTTACTTGCAGGTTTTTAGAACCTTCTTGCTCTCTTATTCTCCTAACTCACTATACCCAGTCTCATCCCTGAGGGTATGAATTTTGTCTCCCAAGTAGTAAGGCAGTCACTCCTTTGAACAGGAAGTATAGAGGAAAGTAACTAGTCCATTTTCATGTTCAACCTGATGGCACTCTAGAAAAATAGATGAGAACAATCCACACAGGCAAGCCACTTCTCTGATAAATTTAGTAACTGGTGCCTTTGTAAACCATCCAAAGTGAACAACTTTATTCATAGAGGTATAAGAAATGATCTCAGGAATGTCCTGTAGCAGGGACTTGATCACAGCATCCCAGGACTGTTTCCATAGTAAGCATAGACTCCAGGTGGGAATGATAAAGTGAAAGGATGTAGGGCCTCAAATAAGTATTCCTAACACTCCTGTAGACTATGTCCAGATTCTTCAAAGAACCCTTAAATAAATGAATAAATAAATAAAGAAGTCTGTTAACTGTAGTTGGAGTTTTCCTGCCTGGCCCACAGTCAGGACAAATCTCTCTCACCCACCAGGCCTATAGACGCTCAGAACCAACCAAGTAAACACACAGAAACTTACATTGTTTAGAAACTGTATGGCCGTGGCAGGCTTTTTGTTATCTACTTTTTCTATCTTAAATTAACCCATTTATATCAATCTATACTTTGCCACATGGCTCATGGCTTACCAGTACCTGGTAAACAATGTAAGTTTCATTAATTACTGTGGATATCACTCTGTATAAATAAAGTGGCCAGGCAGGAAGTATAGGCGGGACAAGAGAAAAGAGAATTCTGGGAGGTGGAAGGCTGGGTGGGGAAAGACACTGCCAGCAGCCACCAGGAGCAGACATGTCTCACTGTCTAGAACGTCTAAATTTTAAAACTATTTTAAATGCCATATTCTGTAGACCTTTGAAATGTTTGAAGATTACCTATCTATCTGAAATACCTGGAAGACTTAACGAACATGGCTATGAGATGATTATCATAGATGACCAGTTATTAATCTATTTTTAATTATCCATTACAATTTTAAATGAGCTGTACAAACATAATACCTTAAACAAGACTAGAAATATACACACAGTATAACAAAATTAACTTTAAGTTTGCATCAATAGACTAAAATTTATACCAATGTAAAACATTTTAAATGAGTTGTTGGTCTTTAGAAGTAAGTTCATTAATCTACCCTTTCATCCTATCATATCTATATCATATCCCCTTTTTATCTTTAGAAATAGATTGCAGATTGCATTTATAATCAACCTGTTTTAAATAAAATATTGGTTTTGCTCTGTCCCACACAAGAGGGCTCTTCTTATTTGGGACACAAGAATCTCTTAACCTTTTTTTTTTTTTTTAAACAATGTGCTTGGGTTTAGAGAAGGAGTGAGCCAATTCCATCTCCAAAGCAAGCTTGTTAAATTTGCGAAATTGGGCACAATTTTTCTTACTACTTCCTGCTGGAGGGGGGCACTGTATCTTATGGGGACATAAAGAAAATTTAAGGATTATGGAGTAGTCCATGAGGGTAAACCTCTGAGCCAGTTGCCTTGAAACCATTCTGGATGTCGGATCATCTGGGCCATTGTGTCATTGGAGACCTTTCGGGTGGTCTTGGCTGATCAAACCTGATGTATCTTAATCTGGAACAAATCCATAGCCTCTGGCCTTCTGTGGAAACAAAAGCAGAGACTCTCTTCCAAAGCAACATATCCTTATATCCAAATTTTGAAGTCAAGGTACCTTTAAAATTTACATATTTGTTTAACTCAACAGCTTTTACAATCAAATCTTTTTTCTGTAGTTAAAAATCCCAAAGATAAGACAAACCAGATTCTCTGTGTAATATCCATGTTTGTAAGACTGAAACACTGCTGTTGCTGCTGGCTCTGCCCACCTCAGCTTCCCAACATGGCTGTGGTACAGTTTATTGCCAGCTCTGGGTCTGGAGCCATGTGCACCATCAACTATCAGAAGCAGTTCTATCAAAGCAGTGCATAGCCCAGAAACTTTTTTCTCTCTTTTTTTTTTAAACTAGCAAAGGCTAAATCCAATATGCAGCAGAGTAAAGTGCTGCTTGTAGATTCCTCATTCCCGCCACACTGCAGGTCAGACACACAGTTTACCCTTTAGTCCATCCATGATTTCTTACAAGTGTTCATTGCCTCAAGTCATTGATCTGGCTTGAGAACTATGGTTTTTGCTAGACCACTGATAATGGGTTCTCACTGGGGCTTCTCATGGATATACTGTTGTCCTGTGTCTTAGAGATCTTGCTGGTTTAGGTCTGTAGGTTTATCCCCTTAACATGCTCCACCAATTTGTGAATTCAATGGATGCTGGGGTGGGCCAACTCATAGACAAGGTTCTGGATTTGAGTGGTATGTGGGTTGGTCACCTCTCCAGCACTGCCAGTCAGCCTACCACAAGGAAAGGGACCAGCTCACCTGCTCACAGGCCCTTAGATCCAGTTCCCCTCACTAATATCTCCATGGCCAGGTGCTTTCCCAGGAAAGGTGCAGGGCTCTGTACCAGGGCTTTTCCTTTTGGGACACCAACCAGCTTGCAAATCATGAAATGGAGACTTGTTATTAGTTATGATTCTCTGCCTAATTTAGGCTCATTGCTGGCTATCTCTTTTAACTTAAATTAGCCCATTTCTCTTCATCTATATTTTGCCTCAGGGCTTTTTACCTTTCTTCCATCAATATATCTTACTTTCATTGCTTCTCCTGGCTGGCTAGCCTCAGGTGTCTCACTCTTTTTCTCTCTAATTTTCTTCTCTCTTCTTTTTACATCTTTTCCTTACCCATGCAACCAGTGGAGAGAATGTGGTGGTGGAGGGCACATCTGCTTTCATGTTCTCAGGGGTCAGCTCTTCTGCATCCCTGTATACAGGGTCATCTCTAGCATGCTTCCTGGGTAAGTGGTGGGACCATCTCTCCTGAGTGCAGGGGCAAACACTCCCCTGAGGGGTAGGGCCAGCTTGTTTTCCACAATATCCAGAGAGGGGCAGGACCAGCCAATTCGGGACCAAAGAGTGCTCAGCCAGCTCAGTACGGCATGGTTCCAATGACTCCCAGGCTAAGTGCTAACATAGGTCTTGAACATCACCACGGACCCCAATTGTAGCAGTACTATGGACACTGACATGGCCCTTGACAGCTACTCAGATTCAACCACAGCCCTAATGGCAGCACAGGACACTCAGATCAGCAAGGCCTCAGCAGCAGTATGACTCCCAGGCACCAACATGTTTCCAGGTGGCTGGCCAGACCCTGGCATCTACAGAAACCTCAGTGGCAGCAGGAGCCATGGACACAACCCACACTAGGCTCTGACCTCCACAGGGCTATAGACCCAGACATGGCCTTAGGCTGCAGACCATGCACACCAGCATGGCCCTCAGTGACATCAGGAACTATCTGGGTCAGGGTTTCTGTAAAGTGCCATGCCTGGGTCCATGACCTTATAGTGGCCAGGGTCTGAGTTGATGTCCAAGTTATTTTTTAATTTAATTTAATTTCTTTTTCTATTTCTTTATTCTTCTCTCATACAATATATCCCAACCATAGCCTCTTCTTTCTCCCCTACTCTCAGTCACTCCCAGTCTCCCTTCTCCCAGAGAACTAGCACTCCTTCATTTAACTTTTAAATTAGGAATTCAGAGTACTTAGTCCCATAGATAAAACAGACAGTCCAAAGACACTGAGAAAATAAGGATAAGGACAAAAAAAGCCTCGTTTTTAACCTTGCATTAGAAAAATTATAAACTGTTCCTCTATAGAAACTTGAAGCTGAAGAAAGAGTCTAAAGGGGCAAGACTTAGGACAACTAGTATAAAACAAACAAACAAACAAATAAACAAAACACAAGGAAAGGCCAGCCATCAGCAGAATTCCAAAACACAGGGCTTTGCTCCCTATTTGTGAAGAAAACTACAGCAAAAGGTAATATTCCCCCATTTGAAGTAAAGATGAGCTTTTCAGCTCTAACAATGGTTTCCCTTAAAACCTTCAGAATAGCATTATTCCCTATGGAATCCAACTCAAGTAACTATATCCAACCATATGACAGGTAAAACTATTTATTTTCTTCAATACTGAGGATTTTCTCTCTTCCTTAATTGATAACCCAGGGACCCATTCTAAATGAACTTGTGTTCATTTAGATGTGAACAATCAAAGGCAAAGGAAATATTGTTTTGTGGTCCAGCTGTCTGAAATGCCTTTTGAGTGGTCTAATAACAAAGTATAGGATTGGAGGTCCTCATTTAAAACCTGTATTGGATTCCTAGACTGTAGCTTACTTTCTCAATTAGATTATGTGACATGTGCATATGTAGGATGTTTTATAGACTGTGAGAGTTTTAGCAATGTAGATGATCAATTAGATTTTATTCAAATGCTTGTCAATGACATAAGTATCTTCTGATGTTTGCTGATATCTTTTCAAGGTGGATAGTGGCTTACACAACCTGTGATAAATTACTGAAGAAGTCACTCTATGGAATAAAACCACCACCTTCTGAGTGTCCACAGACTTAAAAGCATCTTAAAAACAAAGGTGATTATACCTTATACCTTGCAAATTTCCAGGTGAATAAAAGTCTTCACAATTCTCTTCAAATGATATGTACATTCTCAACATCAATAATGACTAATAACTAAAATTATTTAATATTTATATAACTATTATATAGTATTTTTGTTATATTTTTAATAAATCTTTTAGTAGTTGTAACCTTACTTTATGTTTTGGTTTGCTCTGCTGTTTATTTTGGCCCTGTTTCTCTGGGTATATTCTCAATGATTATGATCTGACACCATTAGCCTCCTTGGAATTGTTTTGCCATATTCTTAATATATAGTCATAACACACTTGCCATCCCTATAACCTGAGAGATCTCATTCTTAAAATCAAAGGATTACACAATTATAGCTATACTACAAGACCTGCTGGCCCTCATGTCCTAACAGCAATTCAAGGAATATGATTGTTAATATCAAAAATCCACTTGATGAGAGAGTATCTACAGACAGACACAAGTATAGACATGCCTGTGGGCCTATGGGGAATTATTTTGATTAGGTTAATGATATAAGAAGATCCACTCAATGTGAGTGGTACCATTACCTCTAGTGGGACAAGGAGTAAAAAGTAGAAAACAATCTGAACTCATGTATTCAATGCTCTTTGCTTTTTGATTTGATGCAATGTTACTAGCTACCTAGACTCATGTGGCTATGACTTCCTGGCCATAGCAGACTGTAATCTCTAACTCTGAGATAAAATAAGATTTATTCCTTGAGGTTTTTGTGGAGGATTTTATCTCAGCAAAAGGTAAAGTAACCAGGACATTGGGATCCTCACTGATATTTTAAAAAATCAATGCTGTTTCAGCATCTCCCAGTATACAGCAGTTTCAGATTAAATTTTGTGAGATTCAAGGGTTCCCTTTAGTGCCTACTTCAAATCTTCCTCTCCAGTCAACTATGTAGGGTAGAGAGAGTCTTATGAATTATATCTTCAACAAGAAATAGTTAAATTATGAAAACCATTGTCCTTCAGCTTTCACGTCCCCAAATATTGAACCATGAATCTTCATGGAGTGTTGAGGCAGGAAAATGGTTTCTATACAAAACTGCAAAATTAGTCTTTTAAAGACACTTGTTAAAGACAAGTTTGACATTCTCTAACTATCAATAATACACACAAATGTTACACACACACACACACACACACACACACATTCCAACCATTTGTGCATTGTTCACCTTGAGCTTCTAAATATTTTCTCTTTCCTGGATTCCCTCCTTTTCCTCTGAAATGTTCTATTTCTTAACAAACTGTCTCTGTTTCTGCTCATCTGTCTATCTTAGCTGCTTTGTTCCTTGATTCAAGGACTGGAATCCTCATAAATGTCACAGAACACCATTATCTACTGATGTC